>NC_062192.1:2402081-2464581 GCF_912470025.1 Vespa velutina
ATAAAACTTGCTCGTTAACTCATATTACTACGTTATATAGTAGTTTTTAAACGAAAGAATGGCTTTCACATGAAATCCTCCCTTAATGGCAATCTTATTTTTATCTTTTATATATATATTTATATATATATATATATATATATATATATATATATTTATATACTTTTTTATTCGTTATTCATAAATGTATTTACGCGTATACGAATATATAATATTTTCTCTTTAAAAATTAAATAAATGTTCTACTTTTTCTTCTTTTTTATTTTTTCTTTTTTTTTTTTTCTTTCTTTTCTAATAAATTTAAATCCCTAAAAATGTAGACGCGTATAAAAGGAAAAATAAAAAGATAAAACCCTTTACCCTCTTAGTATTCTTATTCTTGACCCCTTTCAAAAGTTACGCTCAGTTCGCGCCAAGAAGACATCAGCTCCTTTCTTTGAAAGGATCAACAACCTTGGCACAACCTCGCTCAAGTATTAGCGAGCGAGTGCTGCGCTTATTTTTGGCCAGACATCGCGTCGGGAATTTGGTGCATTGGCGTCGACGATTGAAAGTTCACTCTTCTTAACGTCATTTCCGTTTCTTTATAAATTATCTCTCTCTTTCTCTCTTTCTCTCTCTCTCTCTCTCTCTCTTTCTTTTTTCTCTATCCTTTTTTACTTTCTCCCTTTCTCTCTTTTTCAATTGTCATTAAACGAAGAAGAAAAAATTATATTAAAATTGTATCGAACCCAATAGTTTCACGAAAGTACCACCAACGTGAAATTCCTTCAGACGTAAAATTGGAATTAACTATGTTTAAGTTAAGCTTACAAGAATAAGTAAACAAAATTCTGTAAGATAGACGAGTCAGCTCTATGTATTTATACGTGGCCGTATATAAGAGAAATAAAAGAGAAAGAGAGATTTTAGAAAGAGTCGACGTCACTGTTTAGAACCATGTACTATCTACATACTTACATAGACAGAGATTCGAGGAGGATCTAAATTAAGATCGTGCTTTTCACGCGAAAAAAAAAAGGTAAAGCACCGTCTGCGGGGCCGGTCAATTCCTCTTGTCTCGAATTTCGATGGAGTAAAATTTGCATTATTCGAAATAATTTAGATAAGGGCTGAGAAAAGCGTTTATGAAAAATTAATTATCATTCCTATGACAATATTCGATCTAAGTTAAAAAGAATAAAAGAAATACAATGTTCAATAATTTAAGTAAATTACTCGAATAATACATTGTAATGTATAAAATGAATAAATAATAATAAAACGTTCGAAAAAAACGTTCAAATAATAAAGAAGTTTTTACATTTCTATTCGATTAAAAATGAATTTATTTTATGGTCTGATTAACATAAGTAATGAATTTAACGAACACGATAATGACTATTTTATTTTCTTCCATTGTCGTTAAATCACCTAAGAAATATAAGAGACATACGTATATATATATATATATATATACGTATACGTAGACGTTAACGTTGGCGAAGGTGTAAGGGCATTATCGCGTGCATTAATTAGCGGCATACGTAAATCTTTCTCGATACGAGCGTTCTTAGCACGCTTGTTTTCTCATCGAACAACTATGAATAAATTATATATAAATAGTGTCCTAATGTTTTTAAAACATCGAAAGGATGGATTACCAGAGAACATTAAGACGTATCTCGATCTTTGTTTTACAAAGAAATGGAACCTTCATCCTCGACATTTTGCTTGGAAACAAGGAACTCAAGAAGGTAGAAACTCGTTGAAAGGAACTCTTTTGAATTGTGGCACGCAACATTATAGTATTTCTACGAAAAGATCATGCTGGTAATAACCCTTCGAAGCATCTAATTATAAGTCTACTATTCTTAGAAATCTTTAGCTCGAGGAATAGGAGGAAGAAGAAGAAAAAGATGAAGGAGAAGAGGAAGAAGGAGAAGAAGGAAAGAGGAAGGAAGTTGCCTTCCAGCATCGGTTTTCGAACGATGGCGGAAGTATCGATTTCCAAACGTTGCTTCTTCCTATCTTTCGTAACCTCCTCTCAGGCACATATAAACACACACGAATACACACATACTTTCTCTCTCTCTCTGTCTCTCTCTCTCTCTCTCTCTCTCTCTCTGTTCTAGTAGATCATGATTCTATACGACTGCTGTGAAAACACACATACAAACTCACTCACTCACTCACTCACTCACTCACACTAAAGTTGGTATCATCTTTTCTTCTCCTTGGCTCGATTGTATCCCGGCAAGAAGAAATTGTCTTGCTTTTATTTCACCCTCGAGAGGAAGATATTTCGTTACCGTCGGCCCAGTTACCGCATCGTTCACGACGAGAAGGGTAGATAGAAAGAATACGGGTATAGTAGATCGAAAAGGAGACTGAAAAAAGGGATTCATCAGTATTCAACATTGTTATGGTCAAATTAAGAAACGTTATCTATCGTAAATTATCCTCCTTTAATATTTAACTCGTGGTATACTATATGTGTACGTGTATTCCCATAAATGTGTCTCAACGATATAACGAGGTTACAACGAATTAACGTTAGATCGGCATAATTATAATACTTGCATTGACCTCGATAACTCGATTTCCCTGGGCATTGAAGTACCCTCCTACGTCCTGCAAATCAGGTTACAATTTAGATCAATGATATTCTTCATCAGTCGACAAAACTTACGATATGATTATCGAATTATACATTCATGAGAATATCCAATGCGTTAAAATTTAATATATTTTTAGTTCGTTTAATATTTTAGTTTGCAATATTTTCTTTATTTATTTTTCTTTCCCCCCCCCCCCCTCCTCCATGCCTCCTTCATAAAGAATCTAGGAATCCTTTGTTTATTCATCTAATATATCACTTCCAGCAACGACATACCCTCGAAGGAATTTTAATGTACTACGTAAGCGTTTGTTTCACCGGAGCTCTCTTTTATAACACAATATCCGGTACTTTAAAGATCGTGAGGATCCAATCGACGGAACGAAACGATGAGGGGGAAGGGACAGGGGTAGGGAACGAGGAAAACCTTCCTTCTCCCTAATCTTCTTCTCTTTTTCATTCTACTTTTTTTTCTTTGAAAGCTTCTATTTTACGAAACGATCGAAGATATGGCAATTAAGGGATAAGAAAAGGGTGCAGCAATAGCTGCTATCTATTCGTAATCCATATCGATTGGATTATCGCTTAGAACTAATCGAATTGGCTCTGGCAATGTGTTTTAAAAGATACAAGATTTTTAAATCATTTCTTCGTACATCATTTGTCAATAATATTAATTGTTCACAAATTTCTTTTTCTTTCTTTTGTTTTGTTCCTTCCCTTCTCCCAGCTGCTCCATCTCAAAAAAAAAAAAAAAAAAAACAAAAAAAAACAAAAGAAAAAGGATACAAAAAATTTTTCACACAAGTAAAATATTCGTCTCTATCTCGTTCAAACGAAAATTATCGTGGACGGGAACTGTTAAACGAATTAACGCTCAGACACGAAGAGACGAAGTTGCACAGCTCATAGCCGTATTCACGAACAGTCGTAATCGCGTTAAAAGAGGGTGCAAAACTCCGTGGAGATAGAGAAAAGAGAGAAAGAGGAATAGAGAGAGAGAGAGAGAGAGAGGAATAAAGAGAGAGAGAGAGAGAGAGAAAGAGGAAGAGAAAGAGAGAGAAAGACGAGACGCGAGGGTTATTTTGTACCATTGCGTGTGACGCGTGGAAAAGGGCGCAAACGAGGAAGGAAAAGGTAACGTTCGTGTGTCCCTACAGGTACTCTTCTCTCTTTTCAACTTTCTCTCAACTAGCTGCTTGTCATCTACCGTACAAACGATCTACAGACGAGTAAGAGACGAGCTTTTTCCAGTATACCTACGACACGTTTTTCTAAAGAACCTACTCTCGATTTTCTCTTCTCGCTTACTACGTACGAAATTCCCTTTCTCTCTTTCTCTCTTTTTCTCTCTCTCTATCTATACTATCTATCTATCTTTATCTCTATCTCCTTTTCTCTGTCTCTTTTAAAAAGTTTAGAAAAAGAAAGAAGAAAGTCATCCTGGTAACCGCCGCTCAAGAGACAACGGACGAGAAACGAAGACGCGTAGAAACGCGAGAGCCAAGTCACTTGAGTTACCTCAAAAAGAAAGAGGATGAAACGTTGAGGAAGAAACGAAATAAGTGACGCGCTTGTCTCTCATCGTCGAGACAGCGAGACGCGAGTTTAACTCGAGTTTCGCCTAAGGCTAAACGTCTTTTACTTCTCTACCAGTATGGGAACTCTAAAGGATACCTATATTACATATCTCGCCAAAATATTCATCCATTTTGTCTTCAAAGGTAATCCTTTTTCTTTTCTTTTTTTTTTTTTTCTTTTTTTTCTGTTTTCCCCTCTCTTCTTCTTCTTCCTTCTTTTTCTTTTCTTTTCTTCTTTCTTGTTCTTTTTTCTCTCTTTCCTTAAAAACGATATCTATCAATTATGAATCGTGCTTGAATATAAATATTATATCACATCTATGTCGAGTATTCTCCATGGATGAATTTCTTTTATACATATAAAACCAATAATTACCGACATAATAGAAGTGTTCAGCATATAAGTGGTAAGTTAGTGTTTGAAAGAAGGCATTTCCAAGAACTACCTTATGAATTATTTTCCGCATAAAACGGAAGAAGCGTCGAGGCGTGGACCGGAAAGAAAACTCATCGACGTGAATGATTTAGTGAATTCCGTTAGGAGGGAACGTACAAAGCGTACAAAAAAAAAAAAAAAGAAAAAAGGGGGAAAAGATGGAATGGAATAAGAATAAATATAAGATAAAAAGAAATATTCAAGATGATTCTTTGAGGTCGATCAAAAGAAAATAGCTAGTGGAATAAAAAGAGATTTACGGATAGAATGAGATAAAAAAGAATATAACAACAAAATTTATCACTGCCTAAATATATACATAATGTGTGTGTGTGTGTGTGTGTGTGTATTCATGTGTGTAATATAATATAATAGGGTATAATAAATAAATAAATATATGAATCTTATTAAACGTAAAGGAAAAATAAAAAAATAAAATTTTATTGTAGAAATAATTTTAAAAATTAATGATCAATGAACAAGTGAAGATTAAAAAAAGACGGGTAAATGGATATTTAGAGAAAGAAAGAGAGAGAGAAAGAGAGAGAGAAAGAGAGAGAGAGAGAGAGAGATGGAAATAAATTAGTTAAAACTTTTATAGAAGCACTATTTTCTCTTTCGTTCCGCCGCGTTCATTGCGTGTCGCCTTTAGCAGCCCCAATAAAATCAACGCGACTTCCTCGTACACGTTTGAACCCCTTCCTAGACATTTATTTCCGAACGCGAACGACGCTCTTACGCGTGCGGGACATTCATTTCGGTGAATACGAGACTGGTCGACTTAACGAGTCGACCGCTCTCAAATATTCACGAGACTTATTAACGACTAGACGTCGCCCTTAAAACGATCATATCGAGGTGCGAGTTTAGGTCTCTGCGAAAATCCATGTATGTATGTATGTATATACATATATATATATCTGTGTGTGTGTGTAAAAATGTAAATTGAAAACGCGAAATCTGAATTAGTCGCGTTATTATTTATTATTTCCCATTTTTTTTTTTTTCTTTTCTTCCAACTGCTCTATATTTAATTATTAAAAAGGGAAAAAAAGAAAGATAGAATGGAAAAATCGAGATGAAAGTATAATAATACATTTATCATGAAGACAAGAAGATAAGGGCTGTTGTAATAAGAAAATGTGTTCGAATGGGGATATGTATTAAAGCGGAAGTAGAGATATATAGAGAGAGAGAGAGAGAGACAGAGAGAGAGGGTAGAAAAGAAATCATCTGTCAGAAACGTGGTTTCTTTCATTCGGGCTAAGAGGATGATTTGCGCTCGATCCGTTCTTCTCTTGAACGAGATGAGCTTTGTCTCGTCTTTCTTTCTTCTTCTTTAGGGTCCAAAGTTGCTCAGGGGATTTGGATGAACTTTACCAGGCGAAATAAAGAATGTTCGGTATCAATATATATATATATATATATATATATGAGTGTGTGTTTGTGTGTGTGTGTGTCTACGTTTCTACTTAAGTACGTTATATCAAAGAAAAAGAGTTTACATTGTAAAAAATCTCGCCAAGATTTACAAAATCTCAAGATCATTTTGAAAGGGAAGAAGAGAAATGGAAATGACGTTGCGGAAGTGAAAAACCACGAAGAAATTTATCTTTCTTTCTTTCTATCTATCTATCTATCTATCTATCTATCTATCTATCTTTTCTTCCCTCCTTCCTTCCTTCCTACCATCCTTCTAACACTTTTTCTAAACGTTCGTTGGAGGAAAGTTACAAAGGACAACGTAACGCAAGCTGGAGGAATTACGTTCTCCTTTTGTCCACGGTGCACGTTTTAGCACAAAGAGGTCCACTGAAATAAAAAGAATAGAACTACGGTGAAGCGGAGAAGGAAGAGAAGGAAGAGTAAGAAGGGAGAGGAGAAAGAGGAGATGGAAAAAGAAAAGGTGAGCTAGAGGAGAAAGGCTTGCGGCGTTGAAAGGAGGTTGAAAGGAGAACAAAAAAGAAAAAAAAAAAAAGGAAAAAGAAAAAAAAAGAGAGAGAGAGAGAGAGAGAGAGAGAGAAAGAGACGAGCCAAGGACAACGGCAATTTTAAGTTTCCCTGTCCGTGAAATTTTTTGATGAAGCGCGTCCTCCTTCTCATATCCTTCGTGGACTTCTTCCTATTTCTTTCTTTCTTTCTTTCTTTCTTTCTTTCTTTCTTTCTTTCTTTCTTCGTGATGAAACTTGGAATCTTCGAAACATCATCGTCTCTACGCAAAGCACAGGTTTCTTCTTCTTCAACTTCTCTCTCTCTCTCTCTCTCTCTCTCTCTCTTTCTCTGTCTGTCTGTCTGTCTGTCTGTCTCTTTATCTTTTCCTCCCTCTCTCTATCTCATTCGTTCTGGTTTTCTCATATCGTTGGAAAAGTGGTCCTTCGCTTCCACTTCCCGTGACTCTTAATATTTCAACGTTTCAACTTCTACTAGGTACTCCTCTTTTCTCCTCCTTCTCCTTCGTACCGCTCGAGTTTTAATGTTTTCAGGACGAAACTTCTCGACCTTCTTCCGTAGACCTAGGAATAAGAGAAGAGAGAGAAAAAGAGAGAGAGAGAGAAAGAGAGAGAAAGAAGAAAAAAGAAATCTTACGTAAATGACGATACCCACTCGGATTAGGACGAGCACGAACTATTTTCTTTCACGTTTTCCTTCATCTTTCACGCGAGCTCATTCAACCTTTCTCCTCCTCTGTCGTTACGCGAATCGACGCGTTCTTGGGATTACATCATCCCCTCTTTCATCTCCTTCCCCTTTTACTTCTACTTCTACTTCTACTTCTACTTCTACTTCTACTTCTATTTCTCCTTTATCTTACCGTAAGTTGTTCCGTGCAACTTGGAAGATCACGCGGATTCATGAACGAAACGTGTTCCGCTTCAATCGTCATACTCTTTCTTCGTTGTCGTTCGAGAACTCTCGTTATGTACGACTTCTATATACGAAAGATAGATAGATAGATAAAGAGAGAGAGAGAGAGAGAGAGAGAGAGAGAGAGAGAGACAGACAGAGAAATGTCAAAGGGAAGATATTAGTGCTATCGAACGACGGTGTCTTTGTACGCTCATCGAAGCGAATTACGCGGTAAATATCTTCCTTTGTTGCTTCCAAGTACTTCCTATTGAAATATCTTCTCATAGAACAGCATACCGTACATATTTATAGTATTGCAGGAATTATTATCGAGAATCGAGATATTAGAAGCGGACATAATGAAGATATGCCGCTACGGATCGTATGATAAATCAAGCGATCATTTAATTTAATCAATGAATAAACTTTTCTCGGTTCTCTTTATGTAATAACTTTTATAAAATCTTTTCTTATGTATCGTTATTATTGTTAAAAAAGAAGGACTAATATAAATAAATGAAACAAGCAATAAAATCAATAACAGATTGGAATATATTTGTTCGTAAGGTCGAGAAGAAAACAAAAAAAAAAAAGAAAAGAAAATAATGTCCAATGGATAAGACAGTGACTTTTTTTCTTATCGAATCTTAAAAATCTCTATTTAATAGTTTACATGATATTCTAGTTTAAAAAAAAAAAAAAAAAAAAAAAAAAAAAAAAAAATTTATTCGAAAGAATTGAAAGATTTAGCGAAAGGTCTTGCAATATATTTTTTGTTCGTAAAGTCGAGGAAAAGATAAAAAGAAAAAAGAAAAAGAAAGAAAGGAAGAAAAAAAAAAAAAAAAAAGAAAAAGACAATAATTTACAATAGAACAAATAATGATTTTTCTTATCAAAATACATAGTCCCGTTTAATAGTCAAGATTGTCCGATCGAACGACACGTACGACGACGTTAGCTCGTCGGGTTCTCAAGGTCGATGACATTACGCCCCTTTAATTGCTGACGCATGCGCGACGAGCGGCATGATTTAATGCTCTGGGCGTGAGCAGTCACGCATTTCACACCGGCGAAATAGGTTCTTGAATTAAGCAGCGTGCGCCGTGGGCCCAGGGGCACCTGGAACGAGTTTACGGAGCTCATGCATACGTTTACGCGGTCAAGCCCGATTTGCGATCGTCCTCCTCCTTCCTTCGCCCTTCTCTAGTCACCCTTCCTTCACAGTTGTTCTTCTGTCTCGATCGATCATTTTCTTCTTCTAACTTTCACTCTCTCTCTCTCTCTCTCTCTCTCTCTTTCTTTTTTTTTCTTTTTCTTTCTCTCTTTCTCTCTTTTTTTCTCCCTCTCTTCGTTATTTTCGACGATCAATGACGAATTTCGTTTCGAATTATTAACTAAAATATTTCATAACTTTCGATATAGGAATATATTCGATCGATTCGATAAGTTTGTTTCACGCATCGGTACAAATTAATAGAAAACAAATATAGTTTCGTAGATCGATTTGTAAATACAGTATGAAACGAAGCAATTCGCATACGAGAATGGTTACCATTCTATATATATATATATATATATACATATATAGATATATATATATATGTATATATATATATATATATAGACGAACACTTCGTTTACGACAATATGTCCCCCGACGATGAAATTTACTTTCATCGTCGTTATAACCAACGAACAACATTGCCGTCGAGCGTATTGTTTTCTAAATTTAAATATCATTCGATGATTACTTTTATTTATATCTATTTCTCATTTTCCCCTTTCGATCCTATGAAAATGTAGAATAACGTTCATGGAAAATAGATCGAATTTATTCGTAATAATATTATCTATGAATATTGTTAAATTAAATTGACTTTAACTTGGATCATACGATTTATGTATTACACCAGGCGCCATTCGCGAACTGTACATTTTTATATATGTCGAAAAGTCTAAAAAAGAAAAAGATAAACGAGCGAAACCCGGATCGATCCGCGTCCAATGGGAAACGAAATTCTTGCTGAAAACATCGGCGCTATTCTCTTAACGTGTTTTTAAAATATTTTTTTCAAAAATTCATGCCCAAAATCTACATATCTATATATTACATACGTGTATGTATATATATATTACCTATTTAAAAATTGAAGAACTGACGACGAATTTTGTGTCTTAAGAAAAAGCAAAGATAATACTCATTAAATATGATTTCAATTCTCTTTTCGTCTTAATAATCTTATGAAACTTTTTAATATATATATATATATATATATATATATATATATATATATATATTTAATAATATAATACTTATCAAAGAAGATCGATTTCTGAGGAACTTTCCCTTTTTGGCTTTGAGTATACTACTCGTTAATGCAAGTACCAAGATAACTTCTAAATGCCACGGGAACTTCATCGAGAGTTTCCACTTTAAAGGGAACTAGTTTTATCGATAACTATGCTTCTCGTGTTTATTCACGGTGTATGACGAAAATTATTATTAAAAGGAGATTGATCTCGAAAGGAGTTTCATTTTCCATTTTGCCTCTCTCTTTCTCTCTCTCTCTCTTTCTCTCTCTCTCTTTTTCATTCCCTCTATTTATCTCTGTTTCTTCGTTAACGGAGTAACATTTATTTTAAGCGTAAGAATATTCATCGAAAGTTATCCTTTTTAATTTTTTCTCTCATTAATGATACCTTGCATATTTCTCCGTTCGCTATAATCAAATTTAACCTCTATAACTCTCTATTACGATACATTATCGATTTTATTATTCTCCCTTTATCAACGTTAGACTGATATCACAGGATGTCATTTCTTTTTTCTTTTCTTTTCTTTTCTTTTTTTCTCTATTCTTTTTTTCTTTTTTATGAAATTTCAATCTCCTTTATTTTCTTTGCCAAGATATATAATTACAGAAAAAAAAATATATATATATATATATAGTTTATATGAAATAAATAGATATATTGTTTGAAATAAATCTTTGCGATAATTGTTGACAGTGAATAAAAGGAATATAAAAAAAAGGAAAAAAGAAAGGAAAAAAGAAAGAAAGAAAGAAAGAAAGGAAGGAAGGAAGGAAGGAAGCAAGCATCGAACGGTATACGAGACAAAAATTAATTTGAAAGTTTGTGGAATTTTGATACTTCGTTAATTCGTGTTTTCGTTGATGTTCCAAGCTTTACGACGATGGTGACTGGAGCAACGAGATGCTGGAGCTCTATCGTTAAGTTTTGAACAAAGAAAAGTACGGAGATACGACGTCTCGATATTCCTAGACAACGTGGAAATTCAATAAAATTGGCTAGCAGCATAAATTCTCTGATGTTTTAACGAGCAAGGGATTACAATCAGAATTTATTATAGCCATGTATATATATATATATATATATATATATATATATATATGTTTGTATGTGCACGTGCGCGTGTCTATATATATATATATATTAATTAATTAAGTTTTTTTGTTCAAAACTTGTATAATCCCAACACGTTATCCCGTTAAACGCGTAATGGGCATAATATTAATTAATGTCAACGTACACACGATATTTGAATAGAACGAATTAAAAGAAAAGATAAGATCTTTTTCGACTCATTTATCAGTATATTTAATATACATATAGATATATAAAGATAAAGTTAGAAAAATATAGGGCAAGGTGGGTCAATCGAATTAAATTAGAACCTTTTCGTCCGATTGAAAAGTACCCTTGAGTTAAGTGTACGTAATATGCCAGCGTAGTTATCGGTGACTCTTTGCAATCTTAATTGGTTCTCGGTTGAAATAACGGCTCTGTACCAATAAGAGTTTGAAAGAGCATACGTAGGAAATGCGATAACGAACGGCATTAATAATTGGTCTAGGTTATCGTCGTATGATGAAAGGGCAAGATACGAAAGGAATTTTCCAGTATTTTTCAATGTATACAAAAGAACAAAAAAAAAAAAAACAAGAAAAGAGAGAGAGAGAGAGAGAGAGAGAGAGAGAGAAAGAAAAAGAAAAAAAAAAAAGAAAGAAAAACGACTACGATTAGAATCGTCAATCGAATATTGAATCGATCGATATATCTTCAAGTTTGGATTTTTAACAATCGTCCCTCTTATTGCCGTCGTATAACAATCTCATTTATTTGAATCGAACACTTTTCTATCTCTTTTCATCGTTCAAAGAAAGAAAAAGAATGTGTGTGTGTGTATGTGTGTGTGTGTGTGTAAGAGAGAGAGAGAGAGAGAGAGAGAGAGAGAGAGAGAGAGAGAGAGAGAGAGAGAGAGAAAGAAAGAGGGACAGACGAAGAATCAAAAGTACGGCCCTTTTTTAGACGTTTAACAATATCGTTCGACGATGCTGTCATCGTTAGCAATGGCTTCAACTTCCATGTTGTACGTTATCGTTAACGTCACATTTATATTCTCACGTTTCTAAAAGATCCAACCCCCTTTCTCTCTTTTTATTTTCTTCTTCTCTTATTCCTTTTTCTTCCCTCTCAATGTTATTTAGTCTCAAAACAATGACGAATTACTCGAGTTACTTAATACAACCAGAATCCATATGGATTTTCGATAGAAAAAAAGACAGAATGTCGGTTGAAAAAGAAACGAATGTATGCATGCATTTGTGTATAAAATTGTGTGAAAGAGAGAGATATAAAGAGATAGATATAGTGAGAGAGAGAGAGATGTCATATAGTGTGGTCTGTTGGACACAACAGGCCCATCCATCCATTTTTTTCTTCCAGTCTTTTTTTTACCCTTTTTTTCTTTTTTTTTTTTTTTCTTTTTTTTTTTTTATTCCATCGACGAACAATGCTCGATAACCGTTTCTCCCCGAGGTCTGAAAATCTAGGATCGTTAATAACGGCGGTGCCGGACAACGGTGGCTGCTCCTGTCAGCTCGCATCAGAATTTCCAGCTGATATCGCTTGTAATATCGGCAATTCTTTGTCCTATAATTGGCTATTAGCCGGTGCAAATCTTCGTTGGGAGGTTGGTCTTGTTAGTACTTGGACATTTTCTAACCACAATCAGATTTCCGCAAATTGCTTTCATTGTTAAATCGAGGTAGGAGAGGAATCTCAGCGAAGGACCTTCAATGAAGAAATCTGACCCATATCTTCGTAACAATGTCTTGCCCAAGATATTATTTACACACACACACACAGAGAGAGTAGATATATACATAGGCATATGTTTGTATGTGTGTATGTATACATATATATATATATTTTTTTTTTCTTTGTTATCTATATAGATATATGGATCTATATGGTAGATTTAACGAGGGCGAACGATCATTTTGAAAACTCTTAGAGAAGTAAAAAAATTAGAATGAAGATTAAAAAGATCGTTCGACACCCGATCGCAAGAATTACTCTAAAGCGTTCATACTTCTATGGATTTGGAAACGTCATTAAAAGTTCGAAGGAAGGAAAAGTCAGAGGATAGCCATCCTCCGAAAAAAGAAATACGAGATATCTTTTTACATGATAGTCGAAACAGGAGCGAACGTTTCGTTGCACGAGCCAGCGGAGCAAAATGGATGCGAACGCTTTTCGAATCATGTTTTCGAAAAGTTTCTCTTGCAGAAGAGCCAAGCTGAAAGATACTTAGTTAGCGTATAACGAGGAACCGCGAGTTTCTCAGAGGCAGCTCGTGCTTTTATTGTGAACAACGACTGTCGACGACGTCTCTTCGTAAAATGGATCTCCTTTTATTTTACTTCTTTCTTTTATTTGTTGTTGTTGTTGTTGTTGTCGTCGTTGTTGTTATTTCTGTCTCTCTTCTTTTCAGGAAAAGGATACTCGACGCTTCCTTGAAATAACGGAGATTATTTTTTCTTTTCCTCTCAAAAAATTCTCAACAAAATCTGTCAAATCAAACTGTTTCATCAAGCGATCATATTTCTATAGCAAAAAGAAAAAAAAAAGATAAAAAAAAGAAAAAAAAAAAAACAACAAGAAAAAGAGAAAAAGAAAAAGAAAAGCCAACAAACGCAATTCGTTTTCGATATGGTACTCGTGTAACGTAAATACGAGAACACTGAGTTCGTGAACAGAAAGCAGCGATAATAACCGAGGGACAGTTACGATTCTCACCGGTGGAATTTTAGTTCGTTTTTCATCTTTTTCGCGTACACGTGAATTCGTGAACGAATGTCGATTGAGGGTAGTATGGATGGATAGATAGATAGACAGAAAGATATATATATATAGAGAGAGAGAGAGAGGGGGGGGGAAGAGAGAGAAAGAGAGAAGAGTTGAGAAGAGTGGTAAATGGTGAATCGATGGTTCAGGAAAAACCATTATGGTGCGAGACCGAAAACAATTGTCAGCCGGCGGCACGATTTCCTACGAAACAAACCAACTGACTTTTCCCTCCGACCCTCCCCATTAACAATTGTATATATATATATATATCGTGACAATTAATAGCAGGACTGGCCAGTTATGTGGGAGAAAAGCGAACGACAAAGAGGTAAATATAATTACAATTGTATTATTCCTGGAAAATCGAAACTGGCGTTCCAATGTTCTCGGCAAATTACGATCCGCAAGCGTTCATTTTCATCCCCACTACCTATTCCTACTCCTGTTCCTCCTCGTAAAGCTCGCATTCTTCAGCTCGATCGAATCGACCACTGTCCAACGCTTAACCATCTAATTATTATTTCAATCGAGAAGATTATTCGATTAATGACCCGTGACTAGTTCACACTATTCGTAAAAGCATTGCATTGATTCAGATATCTACGTGAATTTGATAGAGCGAACGAACGGATCGACTAATGCTAAAACATTCCACATGATCGGACGGAAAAGCATTGAAAAGCGACATAGTACATAGATTCAGATTAGAAGTCCAACTCGTATATTACTTTTATGCTCGTACGAGGAAAACGTTTTATCTAAACGTACCTACGAGCTCGGCATATTAATGAACGTTGGATAAAGCTCGATGGAAATACGAGCTTAGAATATTAATATCCTATTCCGCGTTATGACCGTTTTAACGAATATCTTTTAAACATTTTTACTTTTATACTAGTCATTCTTCTAGATTTGAATTAGAAGAAAATGATGAATTATCGGACATGAATGAGAGATTACTTTGATCCTTAAAATAAAATATAACAATATCGATAAATAATTATTAATTAATTAACACATAAAATTAAATATTAAAATATACGTTCATTTAAAAGAAATATCGAAATATTTAATGATAAAATTGTTTATAGAATAAATATTGAAATATTGAAAAAATAAATAGATAGGATTAATTTCTTGATTCAAGGTGATTGCAAAAAGTTGTCGAAAAAGAGACCAATTGGAATCGAGTTAACGATCTCTAGGAATGCCGTTTGAAATATTATCGATGAATCCCCTATCGGATGTTGGACGAGCGAAACGCTCCGATTCATCTCGGCAGCAACTCGAGAGGAGGAGAAATCCTTGCTTACCTTGCTCTTTCTCTTTGATTCCCTATCCCTCCACATCTCTCTACATAACGTCTCCCTTTCTCTTTCTCTCTCTCTCTCTCTCTCTCTCTCTCTCTCTATCTATCTATCTATCTCTCTCTTTACATTTCTCCGTCCGTTTTGCCACTGGACCGAACTTGGCAACGATCGGAAAAGTGCAGAGAACGCATATCTATCGCTTAACGATCGAAGCTCGTCGAGCGAGAAGACGAGCCTTTGCCATCGTCGCGGTCGGCTTCTCACTAAATCGATTTATCTCGTACGGCCGATGTTCACTGTCGAAAGAGAAAAATTATCGATCAATAAGTAAACTCGAATCAGTGTACGGCATAACGTATGGTATAGCAACTTTTCTTTCTCTTTCTTCGCGATAAATGACGTCATTTATCTTCTTTCATAATTTACATGCAATATCGATTCGACCTAAAAACTAAAGAAAAAAGAGAAGAAAGAAGAAAAAGAAAGATAAGCACAAGGTTTGCAGTCTGTATCCAGTAGACTATAAAAGACGATAAGATTCTTTGGAAAGACTTGGATGATCAAATTTTCAAGAACGGATGCGTCGAACGTACGAAAGTAAGGTAGTAAACGAATGGAATGCACGGTGGTGAGGGGGAGAGGACGGGGTGGGTTGGGTTGGGCTTAAGGGAGTTCAGGAGAGAAACGATTTGAGAAGAGAACATACGTGCCTTATGTTCGATACGTCGATATTATACCAGCTATGTTGGTACGTAGGGATGCAGCCGGCGTAGAAGTTAGACGTAAAGTTCAGTCGTGCACCAGCGAAACTGAGCGGTCATCATTCCGGCGGTGGTCATCACTTTGTCAGAGCTTACAAGCAACGAGAACGTGCTAGGATGCTGACGAATGTACCGAGGTAGGAAGAGAAATAGAAGACAGAGACAGAGGAAATGGAAAGGAAAAGGAAGACGAAGGGAGAAAGATAAAATTGATACAACAGGTGACCACGCCTCGACCAACCTAATTTCTCTTATCTCGAGACCTCGACAAAATTCCATTCGCAAACAACATTTTATCTTTTCTATCTTTCCACTTTCGTTTCACGTTGTACATGTGCTCAAAAAAGAAAGAAAGAAAGAAAGAAAGAAAGAAAGAAAGAAAGAAAGAATGAAAAGAACACCGTTACGTTATGTCGTGTAATAACGATACTACTTCGTCGAGATATATAACTTCGTCGGACTTGAAATTAAACTGACCACCCGGTGAGTAACTATGAAGGAAATGTGAATAAGAGAAAAAGAGAGAAAGAGAGAGAGAGAGAGAGAGAGAGAGAGAGAATGGTGTGAAAATTTCACACACCCGCATATTCCATGACTGACGCTTTGAATATAACACTGTGGATAATGAGGATGCATTCGAATGGTACATATACATTCATGGCGACGTTCAAGTTATGCCACTTGTGCGCGTTTTCAATGATAAAATTGGCAAAAAGGTAAAGATATGCTGGATGATAAAAATGTAAACCAGTTATTACGATCGATCACGAAAGGAACATTGTATTCTTGACATTCGCGAGCTCTTCTCCTATATCTATACCATCTCTATTTTTCTTACTCGATAAGAGAACGTTTAGGACCTAGTGAGTAATAAATTTCTACTTGGTCAGCAAAACTTTAAACGAGAAAAAAGCGTCTAAAGAGAAGAAGTTATACAACAACTTTAATATAGACTTTGACGTAATCAAAAAGTAAGTAAAACTTATGATTTCATTAAGATTTCTTTGACGTAAATAACTGAATAAACAATAACAAAATCATTTGAGTTGTTAAATAATTAATATATTAGATTTGACGTTATGTAATATAAATAAATAAATCAATATAGAATTACATTAGGAAATTACTTATTACTTAGGATAAAATTGATATGATTGAAATTACAAATTTAAATATTTTAAAAAATTTCTATTGGTTAAATGAAATTGAAAGAAGAAAAGAAAATGAAAAAAAAAAAAAAAAAGGAAGAGGGGATAGAGAATTTAGGGTTCATTTCATCTATGATCTATCGATCGCTTTCAAAGTTCAGACGGTGCTATCGAATGACCGGAACGTTTCCTAATGTAAATTTACTAGAGAGATATAATCATGTCTGTTTTCGGAAGGCAGTTATTGTTCGATGCCATGGGATCGTCTGCTCTCGCGCTAATTCCAACTTGTTGTACACGGTCCGAAATTGGTGAAACGATCTAATGCAATTAGGTGCAACGTACGTATCGTACGTCCTCGTTATCGATCTGTACGCGAATAGGTTCGATTTAAATCGCGAGGCAAACGAACCTCGTCCTTGGCTGTGTGATAAACATAGATATAAACCAACACATATATATGCATACGTATACACACACACACATACACACATGATGTGTATATATATATATATATATATATATATATATATATATAGTATGCAGGTAGTTAACGAAGCTATGATATAAAAAAATATATGACTTATCGATAGATATCGAACGACCCTATTCTCATTAAGCTTCTCAATGACAATGAGAACAATGATTACGACTACGACGACGACTATGACGATGATGGCAATAATGATGACAACGATCGAATACTGATTCCAAACAAAAAATATACAATAAAAACTAGTTTTATCCTTCGACGAAGAGAGTAGAGAAAGAGGAATGTCGATGACGCGTCTCTAAATATGGATGTATCCCGTCCGATATTTCCGCTAATAAACGTCGTTCCTCATTATCGCGCCAATTACTTCCTTTTTGCTTTCTCTCTATCTAACGAGTACGCGTGAGAACCGCGTCCGGTCGATCGAAAGTTCAATGCGGAAGAGAGAGAAAGGAAAAGAGAGAGAGAGAGAGGAGAGAGAGAGAGAGAGAAACAGAAAGAGATAGAGAAAGAGTCAAAGAGAGAGAGAGGGAGAGGAAGAGAGAGAGAGAGAGAGAGAGAGAGAGAGAGAAAGAGAGTACAGAGACAGAGACAGAGAGATGTAGATAGACAGAGGATACCTGTCGTTTTGCCGCCTTCAAAGCGTGATCGTTTTACCAATCGAAAAGTACACTTTGCTTTAAAGGATGAGACCACCCAAAGAGATTGTAGACAAAAGACTAAAAGAGAGAGAAAAAAGGGGAGAAAACGAGAGATAGAAAAAGAGAGAGAGAGAAAAGAGAATTTATTTAACTATAAGAAAACATTTCTATTATAAAAAGTTAATTCGACATAATTTACAATTAAATGTGAGAGCAATAATAAGAGAGAGAGAGAGAGAGAGAGAGAGATTTTCATGATAATGTCAATAAAATGATAATAAAAATATCTCGCATCACGACAATAGTATGGTTTTCGACAGTTGACAATATCTTCTAGGATCGAATCGACGTATTCGATTTTATTCATTCGTGGTTATTGAAGATATTCAAGTATTGACAGTATTATTGACGGATCACTCGTGAGAGGCTTGAAATATTTTCGTCTTTACAACTGTTCGATCGGGCAGTCAGTCAGTTCTATCATATCATCCATCGAAAATTTCTCCAGTTACCTTTACTCCCTTTCTTTCTTTCTTTCTTTCATTCTTTATTTCGATTTCGACGCTGGACGTGCCTGAAATTTGTATCCGTTTTGAGTACGTTCGCGTCGAGTATAATAACGATACCATGCGAATCGTGTTTTTCAAAGGGCAAATAAAAGAAAAATGAAGTAGATATGGGGATTACTTCGATCCAATTCAGGATTTCGATAATACAGGTATACACCATATATATACATATATATATATATATATATATATATATATATATATATATACGTATGTACACCTATATATTACAACTATGTAAACCTCTCCAAGAGATATTCTGTTGAGGTATCAACCTTCCACAGACATGCCTGCTATTTGTTTCATGACTGGAACGACCTGGACGATCGAATTGTCGAATATCCATGGAGTGTTTCCGATCTATCCGACGTATGTTCTAGAGGAACGTCACTGACTCTCTTTCGAAGGATGCATATATATATATATACATATACACACATACACAATACACTCCCACCCAGCGTGCCTGCTGGCCACTACACATGTAATTGTAATTTTAACAAATAAAAAAAATTCTCTTCTTCGTAAAGTCTTTACTTTCTTACTCCTTGATTCGTGCCAATCGTGATAATACCTCGAATAAAAAAGAAATGAAAGAAAAGAATAATAATAGGAATAAGAATGAGAAGAATAATATCTTTAACTAGCGAGCATGAAGGAAACAACCGGGGAATAAATATTTCTATAGTCGATACGTTGTCGTCGATAAAATAAGCCATTTGAAAGGTTTCATATAATAAATGAACTTCTTGGAAGACGTAACGGCGCGTTTGATTTATAAGTGGCTTGGCTAAAGCATACACCCGTTCTTTTTTTTTTCTTTTTCTTTTTTCATTATTATTATTATTATTATTATTATTATTATTGTTATTATTATTACTATTATTATTGATTCACAAACTGAACTTAGTTTTCTCGACTACTGTTACCACTCTTTTTTTCGATAGTACGCATAGATAGTAAACGTAATAGCCTTGGCCAGTGCAACGTGTGAGTTAAGAGATCGATCGGACGACAGTTCGTGTAGCGTATTTGCATTTTGCACGCGTCCGGAATACCAACTGCTTGTTGAGAAGTAAACAAAAAGTAAACCTTAATGGATTTTTCCGTTCACAATATTGGTGTTCTGCCTGTGCGGAAAAATATTTTGTAACCGGGAATGTGCCCGCGGAACGATACGGAGCGTGACGAGAGTAAGGGAGTAGAAATACGAGGGTGAGATCGATCGCTTTCGTCTCGTTCTCTCTCTCTCTCTTTCTCTCTCTCTTCCTCTTTCCTAATCACTTCGATTGCATATGACGTATCTGGATGCGTCAAGCTCGTGCACGGTCAAACTCTGACGCTTCTGCTTCGTTTACGTCGTTTTTAGTTCACGTTTCGTCCGTTTTCGGCACGGCAACCGTTCGTTGGTTGGTTCGTTCATTCGTTCGTTCGTTCGTTCGTTCGTTCGTTCGTCAACCTGATAGAATTTGTTTTTATTTTTCTATTCTTTTTTTTTTTCTTTTTTTTTTCGGTCGCTTTCCATCGATATCGACGACGTTGACCGCGATGTCGTTCTCGATAAATTTCGAAGTAATTGTATACGATAATGTATGTCACTTGAGAGAATTCTTTCTCTGGGGACTTTCGAAACGTTGGATAAATCTTTGACAGGTTAGAAGTCAAAGGGGTGATGAAGTAAAGAAAAAGAAAAAAAAAAGAAAAGAAAAAAGAAAGAAGACAAGAAGGAAACTCTACTCGGCCTCCCTTCTTCATATAAATGCACATTCGAACTCCTTCGCACATACTCTCGACGATCCAGATAAATCGCCGCTTATTCGCTTCTGAATAAGGGTAGAAAAGGAGTCATCTTATCGACGAACATTATTTATAGAGTGTTAGGTCCGTCTCTAAGATATGACTGCGAACATTATTACTCAAGGATGCGTCACCTTCTTGATCATGCCAAAAAATCTTATGATGGTTATCATTTCTCAACGAAGAAAAAAAATATTTTTCATTCCCTTTTTTTCTAATTACCAAATATTCACCATCAAGTCGTAGATGCATATGTATGATATGTCATCAAAAATATAATTATTTATTCCTCCCTTTCTCTCTCTCTCTCTCTCTCTCTCTTTCTGTCTCTGTCTTTCTTAAAATCATTTTTAATTTCTACGAATGAAATTATAGGAACGAATACGATAACAATTATCATTGTACAATGGTACTATCATAGAATTTCATCGATTCAATGCAAGTTTTACAACGCCATATGTTTGTCAAACACCAAATAAACGTATCGACCACAACGAACTAAATGCGGGCGAACTCGTTTCACGATGGACATTTATAATCATTCCCCTTTTCTCTCTCTCTCTCTCTCTCTCTCTCTCGATCGTTTCGATAAACTCGCTAATAGTTTTATTTTGCGCGGAAACCACGCCCAATCCTGACTAATTTGTCTATTGCGTTTCAAGCCAGACGAGACTCGTTACGTTGGAATTTACATTTCGAGCAATACGAAAAAAGAGATGGACAGGTAGATAGATAGATAGATAGATAGATAGATAGACAGAAAAAAAGAGAAAGAGAGAGAGAGAGAAAGAGGGAGAAAAAGAGAAAAAGAGAGAGAGAGAGAGAGAGAGAGAGACAAAGCACAAGGATTCTCTAGAAAATTACTAAAGGAAGAATAGACTTTTCGCGATTTTCCATAGACCTTTATCGAGCAAAAGGGTAGAACGGCAGATAGCGAGAATAATACTGGAAATAAAGGGGAGAAACGTTTATTGCGAGCTTCGCCGCAAGCTCGAGATGCAAACCAAAAGTAAGACCTTTAAACAGTACCATTTATCGTACTGCAGCTGGACGAAGCTAAAAGCGGAACCTTAAATGGTAGCCATTTATCGCAACACCATACGAACGCTTACTTCCTCTTGGTATACTCTAAACAATCTGCGAATATATCCAATGCATTATTATTCTCTCTCTCTCTCTCTTTCTTTTTCTCTCTCTCCCTTTCTTTCTTTCTTCTATTTTTTTCGTTCTTATTCGCTACTCTCAAGTCAGTAATAATGTCATATAACGAACGTCTACTTCGCGAGTTTCCACAACTTCATCTAATTATGCAATGAAATTATAATTTCGTCTAATGACTCAACGAAATACTTATATTTGATTTTTTTTTCCCCTCTTTCTTTCTTTCTTTCATTTTTTTTTTATTTATTTTTTTATTTTTTTGTTATAATTTTCAAGCAACCCTTAAAATTCGATATCTAGAGTAAGTAAAGGGGTCTTAAGTTCGACACTTCTATTTAATTGGAACGATCCTGTATACGATGCATAACGACGTACATATATATATATATATATATATACAGCGTATAAGTGTCAACGTGATACTAATCGAACCTAACACGCGTGTACGATGCGGATCGTTAAACCATCGTACTCGTTCCATTATGAATATCTACAATATTTATTTTTATTAATTTTATTCACTGAAATATCACTGAAATATCACTGAAATATCACGATAGAGCATTTGGTTAATATTAATTATTTGTGTTTTTTTCAAAAACTAATGGCAGGTTTTACATATTCATAGGCATTATACAGAAACCTGTCACGTCGAATTTCATTAGTTTCTATTTGCTGAAACCATCAGGATAACATTTCATTGGCGAAATTCATCGAGATTAAACTATTCCAACAGCGATCTCTTTCAATCTTTGTTACTTCTTCGAAAATCATTGACTTTGATACACGTAAATACGACTAACCATACTTTGTGTACCTCGTGGAAGATAAGTTCGCGGTTGTTTTAATTCTATTCCCTCATTAATATTCCTCTTCTCGCGAGAGTCACATAAATCACATACATGAAGTTGATTGCGCTACGGTAAACTTGTAGGAAGCTTCATAGTACTGGTGATTCGTACTGTAATTTGACAATAACTTTCTACGTTTGCGACTTTGAGTTTACGTTGAATAAGAGCCCCCATACGTTGACGGAGTAGGGGGAAAGAGGAAGAAAAGCAACGACTACGACTACGACGATTACGACTATGACGACGTCGCGTTTATTTAAGTCAGATGAATGACGTTATATTAATATTACGAGCTCTGTGTGCCATTCCAACGTGAAGATTAAGCTCGACGAAAGAAAATGGGATACATCGACCTTAGAACTCAAGTCCCTCATGCGTTTCATACGCTTCATAAGATACCAAACGTTTGTTCAAATCTATTCACTTAAGTTATTTAATAATGTTATACTCGAAATATTAACTTTTCTTTCTCTATCTCTCTTTCTCTCGTTATCCATAATCATAATGAACTAATTACGAACACGGTTAGTTTTCTCGAAATCGTGAAATAAAAAAAGAGAGAATTCATTGATTGAATAAGTTCATCGAATCTTTTTCTCTCTCTCTCTCCCTCTATATATATATATATATATATATATATATATATATATATATATATATATATGGAATATTTGGAAAATTTCCAAATGGAGATATATATACATATATATCTCCATTTGGAAATTATCAACTAATCAACGAATAGCTGTGTCTATTTAGTTTACTATCTGTTACGTGAATTACCTTTGTATTTACTTTCTTATAATTATAAGACAAATGAAACTTTAGTTACACATGCGAGCGAAAATCCATATCAACCTGTAATTCATTTCCTATCGCATTAAGAGAAAGGGGGGGGGGAAAGTACGAGGAGACCTCGAAAGCGATTTAATTTGATAGCAACGCATCGAATTCATTCGGTTTAATTCACGTAAAAGGTGATTTGAAACTTTGCGTTTACGAATTTCTGTTTTGTCATTGTAAACGCATAATACTCTTCTCGTAGTAACCACGTAACTATGGTAACTTCTATTCCAATATTCACGGTCATTCGTTACACATATTATACATTAATAAACTTCGACGCGTGGTATAGTGTGTAAGTATGCGTGTACGGTAACCAGTCGATGTAGATTCAAATTCATTCGGTGACCCGTTATTGGCAGGAAATCATTGCTTAAAATCCAAATTGATCGACGCACGAAAATACCCATCGATTTATACGTTGAATTAACATGGAAAACTTTCGATGGACATATACGATCGTATCTGATTAATCTTATTACTAATTGCTATTATTGTGTACTACAGTCAGATTTTTCTTTAAAATAAAACGTCGATTTAATAAAATCATTTGTAAAAGTAAAGTAGATGAGGATTTTGAGTTTTCAAAACTCAAACTGCGGTTTTGTCGAAAGAGGGCCCTTTAAGAGAAAGGTAAAAGATATGGAGCTGTAGCACGGCTATTTTACATTCCGTATTTCTCGGTTCGTTATTTATGCAAACTACCGGAATATACGATGAGAAAATGTATGTTTATGCAAATGGCTTGTACAACCTTTGAGATATGTTTCGAGGAAAAGTCTTAACCTTTAACACCAGCTGGTATTCAAGACTTAAGAAAGAGTCTCTTTAAAGGGAAATCCAATACAAAAGAGTTTTTGTATCAATGACTAGAGATAGAAAAGATATCGAATTTAACGTTAAAAGAAAAGTTTTCTTAAGTATAAAAAGTTTTTTAAGTAATAAAATTGAATATATAAATACTTATTCAAAAAGTGTTATAGAAAGAGCAAGCAAGTATGATGATTCATAGTCGTTTTCAACAGTGCGAGGGAATGCGAACAGTAAAGTGAGATTCTTAAGATTAGAGTACACTCGTATCTAACTCATAATTAGCGTGTTTTAATGACGATGCTTTGCCAAGTGTACCGACGTGGATCGCTACTTCGCTCTTCTTAATCATGAAAAAGACGTTGCCTGGAGGCACAATCTAACGACGACGACTTTCGAAGATGCCTAAGAATTCTCTTTATGTGACTCGCAAAGATATTTTAACGTTTTCATCTTTTCTAATGTATAATAAATAGAAAAAAAAAAAAAAAAAAAAAAATCGGAGATAATAAAAGTGGTTATCTATTTTCGATACAATGAAATGAAATTTCGTTCGGTTTGAAAAATGAGATATCGAAATAAGGAAAAAGAAAATTCTATATTGTATAAGAACGAACGATGAGAAAAATCCAAGAGAATTTTGATCGTTGGCGTTAATTAAAATAATGCTTACGAGATAATTAATTTGTGGTGGCGCAAAGTGATGGACGAGCACTTGGGTACACTATTCCTCTGGACTGCGTATAAAGAGAGAGAGAGAGAGAGAGAGAGAGAGGAAAGAGGATATAATAATGCTGCTACGCGGTAGCCAACACCGGAACATTCACCGTACGCAAATTAATCGATTAGAATTAATTGTTCCAGCTCGTTGCTGTGAACTGATACATACAGTCAGTCAGAGAAATGTTTCAACTCTTTTTCAGATGTAATAACTTTTTTTAGACTATTTTAGGTGTTTTACATTTTTGAGTATATATATATATATAAATAAATCTCTGTGTGTGTGTGTATGTGTATATGTGTATGTAAATATGCGTTGTATAAATTAGATGAAGAATTTAAGAAAAAAATGGTTTTAAAAAATGTCAGTATATTTTTGTGTGCTAACTGTACATACAACATATACACAAAGAACGTTTATATATATTATGTTTATATATATATATATAAACATCCTTTTTTTCACGTAAGCTTGAGTTTCGTTCCTTCGTAAAATATAAAACGATTTATACGCTGCTGACTTTTATCACGCGCTATGTCCTCTTAATATTCCACTCCTGGCCATCACTTATCATAATATTTTCTTCCCGCGCATTAATATTTTGAGCTAGTTCGCGAGTTTCCTTTCCGCGGAGACTCTTTTTCTCTGGTAAAAATTTCAAAACTCGGGAAACAGACGCTGCGAGTGGCAGCTGCAAAAGCTTAACCTCCTGCGGCCTCTTCAACCCCCTACATTTGTTCGTTTGTTCGTTCGGCCAGGAGCTGAGTCACCTCCGTAAAAAACTTGTTCGAACTTTGCGAATAAAAACGAGTGGTTGCTTTTGACCAAACGACAATATGATTTTACGATGACGCCACAAATGTCACTTTATTTTTGAACGGTATCCTTAATGAATGAATCTTCTGTTTTTCAAATAATTTCTTTTCATTTTAAATATCTAAAATCGTAAAAAGTAAAAAAAGAATTTTATTTATGAATTATACTATTGTATTCGTTGACATATTTTTTCTTCCTTTTCCTTTTCTTTTTTTTTCTTTTTCTTTCTTTTTTAAGGATCACCCAGTGTACATTACGAACATGACTATCAAGAAAGTACATTCTCAAAAGGATCAGATTTACACGAACGTTATTTTTAAAGAGCAACAACGTAACGTAGAGAGCATGCAAGGGGATGACCATTTGTAGGACTCGTTTTGCATAAGTGTATAACGTTATCACATTCGTGCAACTTGGTACGATGGCTTGTGGCTAAAGGTGGTAACGAGGGGAGAGAGAGAGAGAGGGAAAAAGAGAGAATGTGTATGTACCAAGGGAGTATAGTCTCGACTTAATTGTACATTGTGCACGAGATCTCTGGAATATAATCTATTATACTTCTTGTAAATGTATTCTTTATATAGAATCTTAAATTAAATGTATTAAATGAGAAGCACAGGTGACGTACTTTTCATTTTGACGTTATGATCGATGAACTGCCTCATCATTATTGAGTTTTTTCCTACTTCGTGTAATCGGTTGAGAGAGTAATAAAAAAAAAAAAAAGAAAAATAATTAATAATAATTTATTATATATTTAATAATAATAATAATATATATATATATATATATATATATACGAAAGTGTGGAGACAACATATTGCTATATTATAATATATCGAGCGTATAGTCTTTCTCGGACAAAATATCCTGGCGCAAAATTTCGAAATTGAAGGAGCGTCACCAATAGAATTTTGTTAGTTCGACGATGCTACGGAAAGCTTTTTCTCACGGCAACAAAATCGAGTTTCAGCGGGTTACTGAACGAGCAAACGAGGAAAAGAGTAAAGGGAGAGAGAGAGAGAGAGAGAGAGAGAGACGGCAGATCGGAAAGAAAAACGGAAAGAGAGATAGATAGCTATACTACATCGAAAAATAGAAAGATAAAAAGATAGATAGAAAGAAATAGAGAGAGAGAGAGAGAGAGAGAAAGAGAGAGAAACAGAGAGAGAGAGAGAGAGAGAGAGAATGAGAGAAAGAGAAAGACAACGTCCGATGACTTTTGGCTCCTATCTACGGTGTCCTGATTTATCGCATTACATACAGCGCACTGACGCTTTACACGAGCGAACGGGAGCCACGATGCTTCGGGCTTCTCAGGAACGAATTTTATTTACTTTCAGCAAATCGATCGGTGGGTGGCACGGAAAGGAAGGGTGTTACGCTGCTGCCGGCAGTGCTCGTGGCAGTGGATGGGTCGCCACCAAGCCTGGGAAAGCGAACCGACGACGTAGAGTTACGTGTTGGTGTTACTGATGTTGAAGTTGGTAGTATTAGTAATAGTTGTATTAGTAGTAGTAGTAGTAGTAGTAGTAGTAGTAGTAGTAGTAGTAGTAGTAGTAGTAGTAGTAGTAGTAGTAGTAGTAGTAGTAGTAGTAATAGTAATAGTAGTAGTGGTGGTGGTGGTGGTGGTGGTGGTAGTGGAGGTGGTGGTCTCGTCGGGCTGCCCTACCCTGGCCTCGCCTCGCCTCGCCTCGCCTCGCCTCACCTCACCTCACCTCACCTCACCTCACCTCACCTCACCTCACCTCACCTCACCTCACCCCCACAAACCAACAGCAACCCACTCAACCCCCTTCTAGCCTTTCGTTTCGCCCGACGTTATATCATAGTCTCCTTCTTCCAACTCGTGAATTTTACGCCGACAAATCGGCCCTTCTGAAAACGAGGAGCACACGATTCCAGCTCCTTCTTCCTACGTTCTGCGTTTCACGGCTCGCCGCTTCGAGAGGAGCAGACTCTCGCGAAATAAAAGGGAGGGACTCTTTCTATCGGATAGAGTCCCTTTCCGAATCGAGAAAGAGACTTTTCTTTATGGAGATGAAAAATGGTTCGCCAAAGGGGACACCCTAACATTTATATTATCCTTCAATTTCTACGATACCACTTTTGTTATTTTCCTTTTTTACATTTTTTTGTTTCCTTTATTCTTCTATTTTTGTGTTCTCACTCTCTCTCTCCCTCTCTCTCTCTCTCTCTCTCTCTCTCTCTCTCTCTTTCCTCTATCCATAATATCCATTATATTTTTTATTATTCATTCCATCTCGCTCGTATCGTGTCGATTTCGATTATTACATAACAAATAGATCTGCCGTATTAAAAGCCGCCGTAGTATCATATTAATTATATCTCATTAGTAAAAGGTTTACTGTCGTCGATATCTCGTGCGCATCGAGCAACAGCTGTGTAAGCTTTTAAAAGCTAGCCGAGAGGTAATTCGACGACATAAATTAAAACCTAACCGCGTACGACGTAACAGGAGGAACTAATCGATTATGGAACGATGTACTATTATCTCCTTAGATTCTTTTTAACTCTTTTATTTATTTTCTGACGAATGATTTCTTGATATAAATAATGGGTCAACAAGAGCAATTAACGCGAGTATCGATTTATGACGATCTTAAAAGGAAAAATTCTGATAAGAGAGCTTATTCTTATTCTTTGGGGTAATCAAAAAGTCTCCCAAGAGTCGTTCGTTGGTACTACGCTTTATTACGTAAAGGACTTCGAGAGATCTTCTTCTAGTAAAGAAAGGTAGAGAGGAGAAAGAGAGAAGAAAAAAATCAAGTAAAAATTACGCTGATGACAAAGACGAACTGAGAGTATGGAAAAAAGTAGGAAGATGATCGCTCGACAAAAAAAAAAAGTAACTTTTCTCGGAGTACTCACATATTTTCTCTCTCTCTCTCTCTCTCTCTCTCTTTGTCGTTTTGGTAGTATTCCTAACGCGTTTCCAGCCTCGTTCCTTCGTGGCGGAAGTGAGGCTACTACGTGCCGATATTAAAGTGCTATTTAGCTCTCGGAATAGTCGGAATTAAAATTCCACCGACGAATTCTATCTCGGCGAGCGAGGGTGGATCGGCCATGAAAGAGAGAGAGAGAGAGAGAGAGAGAGATGAAGGGTTGAATGAATGAACGTATAAAAGAAAGAGAAGGAGATATCCATGTAGGGCCGAGCTTATACATGCGCTTGTGCATGCGAGCATACTGTACGTATAGTCATGTACCCTCATTATGCTCTTCTCTCTCTCTCTCTCTCTCTCTCTCTCTCTCTCTCTCTGTCTGTTTGTCTCTCTTTCTCTCTCTCTCTCTCTCTCTGTCTCTTTTTTTCTCTAGTAATTCGGTAACTTAAAAAAAGCTAGAATTTTCAAGGCGATTCTAACGCGAGCACCGAGAGTTCGTTATCGAAGTTATAAAATCGCAACTTTTCTCGTACTATTAAGTTGAATTAACTTTAGAACGAGAATCTTAAACATTTTTATAATGCTAAAAATATATATATATATATATATAAATATATACATACATATATGTATACTTTTATATATAAATGAGTACGTAATAGATAATTCAAAATTCGTACACTTTGAATTCAATGTTTTGATTAGAACGTAAATTCTCTTTATTGCGGCTACTTCTATTCTCTCTTTCTATCTTTCTTTCTCTTTCTCTCCTCTCTCTCTCTCTCTCTCTCTCTCTCTCTCTCTCTCTTTCTGTCTCTCTCTCTCACTCATTTCTCTTTTGTGATTCTTGTTACTCTGCAAATTGAATTGGTTTAGAAAGGAGTAATTGAATGAAATGTTAGTTACCTTTAGTGGGCGAGTCTTCGTTTGATATAAAGTGAACTGACATACAAACAAAAGTCGGTACACACGTCCATCAAGTTAATATTCCTCTTATTCGCTTATTTTAAACGTTGAGTTACGATTTAAATTTAAAACTCACAGACCCATACACTCAGTCTGATTGAGAAACATACGTATGAACCGTTATAACCGATCGATATCCATCGGCAAATATCTATAATCAAACGACAAAACGATCGGGGATTGAAGTATTTAAGTGTAGATACGTTTAAAATGATACCATGTGCGTTCTCACAAAATCAATGATTTTTAATCGAGTTTAAGCGACACGAACGATAATTTCATGTAGTACGTGAAAAATAGTCGTCGAATGGAGAGTAAAAAAAAAAAAAAAAAGAAGGAGGGGAAGGGGGAAAAAAAAGAAGGTGCAGTTATATAAAACTTCCGATTCCACGCTGCAAATCGAGAAAATTCCATTTAATTGTAAATCGACGAATGAAACGTCACGGTATTTGAATTTACTTCGATCCTAATCAATAATCGTTTCGTAATGATCATCCGAAACGTGTTTTTTCGTAGCGTATCATTGCGTATACGTTGATACGTACACCGATATCAATGGTTAAAGAGAATGAGAACGAGATAGAAAACGAGAACGAGATAGAGAACGAGAAAGAGAAAGAAAACCATGAAAATTTCGTCCTGGTACGTTTTACCTAAAGAAAATCGATATTTCCTCGACGACGAGTGGCCCAAGCTTATTCCGCGTTTCATTCGCGTGGTAATTGCCTTCTCAAAAAAAAAGAATTTTCTCTCTCTCTCTCTCTCTCTCTCGTTCTCTTTCTCTTTCGTTCTTTCTCTTTTCATTTCTCTGACATACGTATGTCTTGTACATAACGTACATATTCTATGTCGACAGTGTGCACGACGAGTGCAGAATATCGATCCTTTGAATATTTTAAGGTGCCCTACATATATTTGACGCGTTCCTAGAGCACTGAGGAAGATCGTCCTCTGGCGCCATGCTCGAAGAACATACGAAAACGATTGAACGAGAAATTCTGCCCAATTATCTCTGTCTCCATCTTTCTCTCTCCCTCTTTCTGTATATCTATCGATCTATCTATCTATCCATCTATGTATCTATCGATCTCTTTCTCTCTCTCTCTCTCTCTCGCTCTGGTGATGGTGTGTTACGGTCGTCACTTAATCGAGCAAACTAATTTCACCGGATACTATCCTCGCATGATTGGGCAAAAGTATTCGAGTAGATAGCAGGGTCACGCTTGATCGGCGAAGCGTGTTTCAATCGTGGTACACGTTCGGAGCACATAATCGAGCGCACGCTTCGAAAGTAAACGCGCGATAAACGCCGACGTCGAACATAAAAATCGATCTTACGTATTCGCATAAGGATAGCAAGTATATATGTGTATAGTGTGAGAGCACAATTGATGCTAAAAAAAGATCAATGGAAAGAGTGTTGTAAAGGATATATTAAAAATATATATATATACATATATACATACATATATATATATATATATATATATATATAGGTATATATCGTCTATATATCTACCTTGTAACGCTCCAATTCGTAACATCGGTCGAGGTGCTCGCGAAAGCGCGGCACATTGTCACCACAGTGCTGAGGCAAAGATCCATGGTGCTGCTGGCGATCATGAACGCTGCCATCATCGCTTGATATCCGTGGCTCACTATGTATATGTTATAATGATAATAACGTAAAATAGAAGAAAATAAATCCACGATCATTCGCAAACACATAAAACGAGAATAAGTATAAGAAGCACCAAATAGTAGTAGTAGTAGTAGTAGTAATAATAGTAGTAGTAATTGTAGTAATGGCAGTAGTAGTAGTAGTAGTAGTAGTAGTGGTGGTGGTGGTGGTGGTGGTGGTAGTATCAATGTAAAAAACCGATAGTAAAGAACGTAAACAACGAAGAAGAATATAAAGAAGGACGAATCGTCGTCGTCCTTCTTCTTCGTGACACACGAATAATAATAATACACACAAGGAACGATAATCCCACGGGAAAGGTCGCACGTGTTTTAGGGTGGTTTTAACGGGCACGATAGCACACACACGGGAGTACGGAGTTCTCCTTGAAGGTTAATAATCCTTTGATAAATAGAACAGAGATCTTGAGTCAGCAACGACAAGAGCAACAGTAGAAGTCGCAAGATGCTTCACCACGACGACGACGACGACGACGACGACGATGATGTTGATGACGATGGCGACGACGACGACGACGACGACGGCGGCGGCGGCGACAGTGGTTGCGATGATGTTGAGGAGAACACTCGCCAGCACCAGCAGTACCAATAGTGATAGTACTCTTATTAGCGATCGCGTAGTACGACAATGCTTGACGAGGCTCATATTGTCAGGAGGAACCGATGATAGCCGTGACGTCGAGTGCCAGGTTTTGCGGCTCGACGCGTACGTTATCGGGCGACATCGCGTCGCGACATTCGTGCGATCACACGATGGACCAGGGAAAGTAATCACGAAGAAGAACACACCACTCTGAATCGAAGAAGCTCGATCGTTATTTCTCTAACTCTCTCTCTCTCTCTCTCTCTTTCTCTCTCTCTCTCTCTCTTTCTTTCTCACTCACTCACTCTCTCTCTCTCTCTCTCTCTCTCTCTCTCTCTCTCTCTCTCTCTCTCTCTCTCTCTTTCTCTCTGTTAGACGCAATCACATTATTTCTCTTCTTCTTCTGTCTTCTGATCAATTTTTCTTCGTGTCCCTTTTTTGTTATATACAATAATGACAATGGCGAAAACGATGATGATGATGACGATGACGATGACGATGCCAATGAGGAGGACGACGACGACGACGACGACGACGACGACGATTGTAACGACGGTGCGTGTCTATCTTAATCGCGGCGCGACGCGACGCACGCGGCACCGACATACATACGTATCAGAGGAGAGTTGGTACGGAACTACTGACGGCTCCTCCGTTCTCGGCACTCGCATCCCCACCACCTCGCGACCGGCTCGCCCCACTACCATCGAGCGAGTACGCGCGCGCCCCTTACCCCCTCCATCGGCCCGTGTAATAGGCACGCACCGAGCTACCCGGAGCGTGACACACGCTCACGGCTCGTAGTGGGGGCATCAGTCGCGTGGCAGTTCCGTCTTGGCGGGGTACGGAACGAACCGTCAAACAGAAAGAGAGGGACAAAGATAGCCGATCTTTCGCATGCGCATGCGTACTTCTCGAGATACTACTACTACTACTACTACTACTACTAGTACTACTACGCACTACTACTACTCTACCACTACTCTACTACTACTACTACTATTATTATTATTACACTACTCTACTACGACTACTATTATTATTATTACTACACTACTACTACTACTGCTACTACTACTACTACTACTACTACTGCTACTATTTCTAGTACTACTGCTAATACTAATACTACTAAGTCGTCACCCTTTCTGAAAATGTTACCTGAGTACCTTCTCACTCAAGCTTCTCTACATACTTGCATCTACCGATGGGACTTAATTCGATTACTGTTTTGAAATGTTCGATCAAAGCTAGTTGTGATATTCATAAGGTGATATCAAGCAGGAATCATAACTTGCTACTTAATTCCGTTCGATTTGATTAGTGCAAATGTTATATTTGAAATTCAAATGGAAAATCGACGGACTATAATATTTAATGATAAGGAATGGATCTGAGTTATTTCAAATACAGAATATGCGTGGATAAAGAGAAATGTAATTATTTTCAATGGATAACAAAGGGAAATTTCGTACAAAAGCAATGTTTGTAACTGTATTTAATCCCATTGCTACTTGTAATAATTGTGAGTACGTTTAACGACACACCGAAAACCATTACGAAAGAATACGTTGACAAATTAACTACGCTAATATTTTCACCCCAGTGTTTCTCTCCGACTACAATGTCGCATTTTCAAATTAACCGCTTCGCCGATTCGACGCAAGCAAAAAGGTCAGAGACAGCTAATGAAAGGAGTCGCGCCTGCGCCATTGTCCAAGTTGAACTCGTTCACATAACGATTATCGAGTGTATAGCACGCATTTATCTCGAGTGATCTTCATTCGTTGTGTCTTTAAAGATCAGTATTCACCTTTCGAAATATCTGATGGACGATTTGACACTTGTCTATCTGACGCTGTAATAATATTTTAAAGGATCTTTTAAATCTGTCGATAAAAAGGCTTTCGATGTCGTTCGAACTGACAATCACTATCGGAGATAACTCGATCTTGAATTATTCATGAATCAGACGAACCAGTTAGATTCCGACAAGACGATATATATTAATGATTATAATACGATTATAAAAAGTATGATCTATGTTAATTTATAAATCATAGGGACCACAAGAGATCGATAATATGTTCTGTAAATATAGAAAACGGCTTCTAAGATTCATATCATAGATTGAGAAAGAGAGAGAGAGAGAGAGAGAGAGAAAGAGAGAGTATCTTGATCGAAAGTTTCGAAATGTCGATTGGCTATCCTAGCTTCTAAAATATTCAAGGTCGACCAAACTAAATTCACATTCGAATCTCGGCGATACATTTTCTCCTTCTCTCTCTCTCTCTCTCTCTCTCTCTCTTTCTCTGTAGAACGTTTTCCCTACAAATGCAGTATTCCCATTAGATCTCTGAGTAAATTTCAAATCGCCAGGGTGAGACGGAAAGGAATCTAGTAGGACGCATGCGCATTACGATACCGCAGCGTACGTATTCCCCTGTAGAAAACGCACGTAAGCACGTACGTACGAAACGACGAAGACCGTGAGGATAGCAAAAGGAAGGAGAGAGTACGTTCGAAACCCGGCAATCACTAGAGTACGGTGATAACGAGAGCAACCACTGGGAATTTACGTGACTTTTGGGAAGAATATCACTTTGGAGTCATACTAGATTCCTTTTTCAATTTTCCTTTATTATTTTCATCGATGAAATTACATTTTGATGATGATGCATATCAAAATTATTAATAATTAATTGATATTTAACAAAGACATTTAGTTTAACGATTTTCTATTAAAAATATATAATTAATTTTAATAATCATCTTAATATAATCTTAAAAATATAATTATTTAATATAATCTTTTATAAATATTTTTGATTTTCCGTTCTTATATTAATCATTATGGATGGTATATGGATCATGATATCTTTTCTATATTAGTTTGTATACAAGTACACGTTTACGTCGTTGATGTCCGAGCAGCTTGTATTACGCATCACAGGGAGGATCTTCAAAAGGTTATTAATGGACGCGCTTATAGGGGTCGGCCTGTTTCAATAATCAAGCTCGTGTTTGCAAGGACACTTCTGGGAAGGCTTTCCCCCTTCTCACTAACAATTTCGCAGTATCACTCTGAATACGAGAAATTGACAAAAGTGGCCGAAACTTCCTGGTCTCATTAATTTGACATTGCTGCCATTGTGCCGTTCGAAAAGAAAAGGAAAGAAAAGAAAAGAAAAGAAAAAAAAAATAAATAAAAGAACTGAGAACGAAGAATAGAAAAGGGGAAACGTTTCTTTCCTTCCAACGAAGCTACTTCTTTTACCCTAAGGAGAATCATTGAACGGAATGGAATGACGGATGGACGTCGACGATGGTAAGACATAGTATCCTCTTCAAAATAATAAGGCTTTACATTTAATATTATTGTATGGCTCAGCTATTTCAGAGAAACAATTATATTACGAGGTAATTATATAAAGTTTCAAAGAATAATAGAAGTTAAGGCCGGAGTAATAGAAATAAAGTAGAGGACGGCCTTGTAAAATCTAACCGTAATAAAAGAAAATAAAGGTAACATAAACATTGTACATGAGCTCAATGTTTCCTGTAAATGAATTTAAATCAAGTTATATTATCAGATAAAATATAATTACCTATTACTCAAGTAATTAAGAAGGTAATAACGTAGGACTTTGTATTGAATGGATCTTTATTAGATCGATCGATACATATGAATAGTAATTCAAACGTTCAACGATATTCGTTCGGATGGATTTTGCATTTTTTCATCTTTTTATTGATTATCCTTTCGATTTAATCAAAATGCATATATTGTTTGATTAGAAAAGATAACTTTATGTAAGTCCCTCACAACGATTTTCATCGATATTATACAATCAAACAATTTAATCAATATTATTTAAGTGAAACGAACGCGATATAAGTAATCAGTTATTTTTACGAGGAAAGACCAGGGAAGAAGAAATTTTTCTAAGGCATAAAGATAGTGCTTGCGCAAGCGACTCCTACGGGATCGTGAAAATGTATGAGGATAACGAAGAAAGGAGAAGGGCTTCTACCCCTTATTATTTCTCTCTCTCTCTCTCTCTCTCTCTCTCTCTCTTTCTCTTCCCTATTACTATCTCTATACTATATATATATACCTATAATATGTATATATGTATATATATATATATATATGCCTTCATCCTTGTCATACACATTCTTCTTTGAGCTTTCCCTCTTACTCTTCTCAGAAATGGTGAGAATCGGCAGAACATGAAAATGAGACTTCTCCCGTTGGGAGGTTATTCGCTAATCCTTGGATACCGGATTAAGTGCGGCTTCGACATAATTGATTTTCTAATATATATTAATCCAGGATATTGCTCGAGTTCGGCGACGTAGGCGAGTTGATAAGAAATCTAACGTAAAGTTCTATAATATATGTGGTTTTAGTCTTTCAAGGTATTATTTAAAAACAATAAATTGAACAAATATATATTAGTTATTGATACATATAAAAGCACGAAATATATATATATATATAGTATAAAGATAGTAGTAGGGAATATATATTTATATATTTAGTTTGACTTTATGTAAAAATAATCAAAGTTTCTATTCACATACACTGTATGTATATTTTTGAAAAATAAGGGGCTCTAAAATCGTCTTCGTGGTGCTTCAACTAACCATGACATAGAACATAAGACCTAGTCGAGCTTTCTAAATCCGATGGTCCAGAAATCATTTGTAAGTCTCTAGCAAATAGTCGTTCGCTAAACCGACGGGTAACGTGACACGGTGAACTCATGTCGCAATTTAAATCACGTTGCAATTTTCGCGCATGATCGCATAAGCGTCTACAATTCTAAGATATAACAATGTCATTTCAATCGGATTTAGTAATGAGATTTGAGAATTATCATCGATATGACTTTTATCGCAAGAGCCGACGTATATATAACTCATATTACATCGTATTTTATAATACGCATATTTTCTATGCATAAAAAAAGAAAAAGAAAAAAAATAATAAATAATGTGTTAAATCGTTTGCTTACACGATGTTAACAATGCAAATTTTATAAGAGAACAGGAAATATTAGCGAGCACGCAAAAGGTCAGGTATAATTAACATCGAGAAGTAGTAGAAATGAAAAGAGCGAAGGTCGTTCGTTTAAAGAGCCCTTAACCTTCTATTTTTACAATGCATACGAAAATATGTAAAATGAAATTATGCAAAGATTGTGTTAGTTAAGTAAAATCCAATCTATCTTGGAAATCTACGAATTTATTAGCTGCATGTTTCTGTGTTTGTTTCTTTTTCTATTTCATTCTTTTCTCCTTCTCTCTCTCTCTCTCTCTCTCTCTCTCCCTCTCTCTTCTCTTTTCTTTTTTTTTTATAAAGTTCACATTACACAATGTCACGAGTATCCGCATCGCCTGACTCAAATACGTGGGCATAGAGATCTGTATATATATATATATACATACATAAAATATATAAAATATATATATATATATATATATATATATATATATATATATATATATTAGATCGTACGTGTACGTAAACCCTTGCTAATTCCCACGATTTACGTGCAAACCATATTTATTTCCACGATCCGCTTCGCCATCTTTCTTGGGCGACGTATAATCTTCGAGGAGATTCCAGGTCACGTCTCGGCATCGCTTTATTTGAGAAGAATGTGCGAAGAATGGCGAACGTGGTCAGAGAGGTACTCGGATTTTTCTTTCTCCTCTCTCTTTCTCTCTCTTTCTCTCATTCTCTTTCTCTCTGTCTCTCCCTCTTCCTCTCCCCTCCCCCCCACCTGACCGGACTCTCTTACGAGATAGTGTCGGCTCGCGACATATTTGCCTAGGCTGTTCTAGGCGAAGTACATAGAAGGGGAAGAAGAAGAAGAAGAAGAAGAAGAAAAGAAAAAAAAAAGATAAAAAAAGAAAAAGAAAAAATAGAGAAAAGTAGCGGAAAAAGGTGCTGGTGGTACTCGTAGCCCGTCGGGGGGGGGAGGGGAGGGGAGTGGAGGGGTCGGCTGATGCTGCTGTTAGTTCTAGTAGTAGTAATAGTAGTAGTGTTAGTGGCAAAGGGGTGAGAGTAGACATATTGCCACTGTGGCACTATGCCAGCTTGAGTTTCTGCAAGGCATCCAAACGTAAATTGAATCGAGGACTAGTCTGAAATAAATCTGAAAGATGTTTATGGGTCGTACCATGCCAAGTCCATTGGCTTTTATTCGCTCTTAATTTTTAAATCTATTCCTTATCAGTGAAGTTGTTTTTGTTTTATCCTCCCTAACTTTGTTATTATTTTCCTTTTTTCTTACTTTCTTTCTTTCTTCGAATAAAAAGTTTTCGTTTTCATTTTTTTGTTTTCATTTCACAACAATCCTTCGATTGTTCTTTTAACATTGACTATTAGATATTATACCATAGACAATATTATAGACAATATATATATATATATATATATATATATATATATCTAATAATATCGATATGTTATGTATTATATCGTCGTCGTCGTAGTAACACACCACAGAGTTAATGAGATCTGTTACTCGATCGCAGAATCGCATCGAGGAAACTAAATCACGCATGGTATACGGTATGTCCACGAAATAATTTCCGTCTCTTTGATCCGGATATCGGTAACCGGATATTCGATGTCGCAGCTTCACTCATAACGCCAATTGGAGAGAAGCTCGGTACCACGTGCAAAACGAGAGAAAGCAGCCAGGAAATATCGAAGATATCGCACGAGATAATATAAGTGAGAATTCGATTGATCGATACTCTCGATGGTACTAACTTACGATGGTATTCGTGTGTATTAGAAAAAAAATGTCCTCGTAAAATTCCGTATCTTTATTCGACAAATCTATTTTTCCTTCCATCGGTCAATTTTGTGTGTATGAAAGAGAGAGAGAGAGAGAGAGAGAGAGAGAGAGAGAGAGAGAGAGAAATATATTAGAAGTATAACTACTTTTATACGGTTCATTGATCTTAATAGATGTCTACTTTGTTACGTTGAATGAATGCACCGAATTCCATACATCGTACTTTTTTTTTCATCCGAAAGGATGATTTAGAGAAGTTCGTTTCTTTTTCGACTTATGAGTGTGAAAAGTCGTCAAATCGAGCAATCGAAGTGTCAATTTGTTATAAAAATAATTATAATTATATATCAATGATAATATTTCCGATGGTTTTTCGATAAATATGAAAAATATTGGAAGTATCGTGAAAAGTTGTTTCTATTTTCACGATGCTTCTCTCTCTCTCTCTTTCTCTCTCTATCTCTCTCTCTCTCTCTCTCTCTCACTTCTATGCTTCTTTTTTTATTTATCTATTCCATAAAAAAATATTATTACAACAAGCAAAAGAACAGTTTTTTTTTCAGCTATATTATTTATTTAAATCGAGACGACCGAGAACGACAAAAATTTCGAAACTATTATTATCCAGCACAAATCTGTTTCTAATTACTTATTTAAGGTTATTCTGACGTAAACGTCGATACACTTTCGAAATAGAACATAATTACAATTTCTAATTTTAATCAAAAATGGCTATCATTACTGACCTAACTATTCCTGTCTTTTTCAGAACGAATGACGCGACAATTATTTTCTCAAGACATAAACATTAAAACCATAGAGGACGAAATGATCGAATGACATTTTGATATTATAACAAACTATAATATTATGATGGGATATCTCGATGTATTAGTGAGAAAACTATCATGAAATGTCGTTGGACGAGTCACCGAAATTCTTTATATTTCTTTTTCTTTTATCGTACAGAAGGAGAGAATAACAGTCGTCTGGCTTTTATCGAAAATTATATTTTCTAAGTGTGCTCGAAGGAACAATTCGAAGAGGACGATACTCTCTATTATATCTTTTCGTATCTCGCGTACGAATTCGTACTGACATTAGAAACATACGGTGTTTCCTATAGTGAATTATAGTGACACGAGTTGACGACTAGTACGAACGTGGCAAGAACGTTTTAAACTTTTTTCCTTCTTTGACTTTTCCCTTTCCATCTATTTTACGTTGCTTGCAGTTGGTGAACCAATCAGCCAACCAGCCAGCCAACCAGTCAACCAGCTAGAAAGCCAGTAAGCCAGACAGCCGGTGCTAGCATGGTAACCTTTCACCCTTTTATTTTTCCCCTTTTTCCTCACGATAGCTCACTTTCAAAGAAATATCAATTTGTCGAATTATTGCGCTCAAAAGGGGTATTCGCGATGCTCTCAACTTTTATATGAGAGTCGGCAAGTCTCTCTTTATCTCTCTCCTCTTTTTCTCGACATACGTGTCCCAAGAAACTAAAATAAAGAGATAGAGAAAGAAAGAGAGAGAGAGAGAGAGAGAGAGAGAGAGAGGGAGAGAAGGAAGGAAGGAGGAAAAAGTGGCTTTCGGTTTGATTCGTAGATATATCGTAAAGGATTGAAAATTAATATCGCGACTTCAAAGCAACTTCCTACGTTTTTTTTCTTTTTTATATTTTTCCATTCGACAAAAAATAAAAATTAGGTTTATTATAGATTATAATTCGTCTACACGCATAGCTACACATTTTCGTGTACTGGTAACGTAAAAAAAAAAAATTTGAAAAGAGAGAGAGAGAGAGAGAGAGAGAGAAAAGGTCGACAGTGAGAAACGTTGGCATCAAAGGCATTTTACAAGCGAAATATCGCACGGCAAGTTCGAAGCCGTGATAACGCAATCACGTCGACACGACTCGCATTCGGTGAGGAAACGAAATTACAACGCGTTTTAAGTTAACACGGTTAATAGCGAAATATGAATGTAACGACCTTCATTTCGTTACCTGCCACCATAGCCGAAGCAAATTCTTTTGCCGTGTTGCGATCGATGATCGTGGTAACGATTAATTCGCCATTCAGAATTCAGCTTTTAGTTGCTTCTTTTATCTCGTCTTGATTACACACGGCAAATATCGCTTCGTAAAGGGAAAAACAAAAAAAATATTACACTTCGATAACCTTTTTCTATGTTTTTCTTCCTTATTTAAGTATAAAAAGAAAAGAATTATAAAAATTAAAAGAAAAAAATTTTAAGTAAAAGATACTTTGATTTCCATTTTCTCTCTCTCTCTCTCTCTCTCTCTCTCTCTCTCTCTCTATCTCTCTCTTTCTTTATCTCTCTTTTTACTTGATATTTCTTCTATCCTTTTTCTTTCCTATTTTTTATATACGCTTTGGGCATTATATATATATATATATATTTTTTTTTTATTTCATTTTCTTCGGCCAACCATTTAAAATTGAATCATTTATTTACTTTAATTATCGCAAAGGTGTTTTTAAGTTATTTCCTAAACGGCATTCCGTAGATTGTATCATTGTAGCAGCGTTACTTCGATATGACAGTTTGATTATAAAACATTGATGTACCAACTCGCATTGGTAAATGATGAGAGATCCGTAATGCGAAGGCGTGACGAAGGTTTAATTTAATAAAGTTCCCGCGAGGCTGATCGCGTTGACGCAATCGGCACGTCCGATCGACGTAAAACTAACCACTCCCTAGTGAAACGTCTTGAAAGGTTTAAGTCATGCCAACCAATAGGCGTAACACTCCCTTTTAATAAAAGTCTTTTCACAAAAATTGAAACATCACGTTCGATATCTAAGAATTTAATTCGTGATAAAATTCGTGTTTAAATATTAATGAAAAATAATAATAAATATATTCTAAAAATTGATTATATATTCAACATACATTACGGAATATTTTCAACCAACGATTCGAAAGGTACTAAACCGATAAAGAACGGAGACAAAGAAGAAGAAGAAGAAGAAGAAGAAAAAGAAAAAGAAAAAAGAAGAATTACCCTTATCGTTTTAAGGGCTTTGATAGGGTGGTAGTGCAAGTGCAGTAAAGGGAAAGCCTCGTTGTAGTTTCTCCTTGTTGGGGCCGGTCTGAAAAGTCTGAGAAAAGGGAGAGTGGATTTGATAAATGCCATGACATCACGAGAGCAATTATCCCTGCTACACTCTATTTGCAGTTCCCTTGCTCTTTTGCCACCCCCATCTACTCTCTCTCTCTCTCTCTCTCTCTCTCTCTCTCTCTCTTTCATCTTATACGCATGCGTGTATATTCTTTTAGCTCGATTTCATTCTCTCTATTTTAAAAAGTATATTAAAATATTATTATCATTATTAAAATGTTTAATCTCATCTAACTTTTTTTCTTCTTTTTCTTTCTCTTAATTTCTATAACATAATATATATATATATATATATTGTTATTATTATATAATTTTAGAAGGTCGAATATTTCTCGTTTCTTTTGCGACTCGAGATTCGTGGCGATGCGCAATAATGCTTCTATCGTAAGAAAAAGAAAATAAGAATAAGAAGAAGAAGAAGAAGAAAAAGAAGAAGAAGAAGAAGAAGAAGATGAAGAAAAAGACGAAAACGAACGTAAAACTTAAGAACTTAAGACATCAAACGGTTGGGAACGCGTAAAACGATTTATCGCGACGGCAGGTGCACGTAATTGGTCCAATTTCTTTCGACCGAAGGCTTTTCGTTTCTGCGGTCGCTTATCGTGCCTTTGCTCTTTATTATTTTACCGTTAGATCCTTTACTCAACTCGCGATTCCCTTTTGGATCGTCGATCTTTGGTAGAAATTAAAAAGAGAGAGAGAGAAGGAGAAAGAAAGAGAGAGAGAGAGAGAGAGAGAGAGGGAGAGAGAAAGAGAAAGAAAACAAAAATCAGAGGAAAAGTAATTTGAAAGCTCGCTGATCTCTTCCGTTTAATCGGTTTTACCCCGACGGAGGTGCAAAATAGAAATGAAAAAATAAATACGATTAAATAATACGCGATATTTATGCGTAGCACGGAAATACGATAGCGGCGTATGTTCGTTGGGAATCCGTCGAGAACATGCACGACCCAAAACCCGAATTTAATTTCATTTCATCCTCGTCGAAAGTAACGTATGTAAATTTTATATTTCACCTGATAAATTTGCCGACTCGAAAGTTTTTACTCTGACATTTTCGAACTATGTTTTCTAGAATTATATTTTCTTCGATACCGAAAGCGAACGAAACAAAAAAGAAAAAAGAAAGAAAGAAAAAAGAAAAAAAAGAGAAAAGAAATAAAAGTAAATTCTTTTCTTTCATCCCCATAGCTTTTCAATAGAAACATATTGCGTCGTGAAAACCTTCTTTTCTTTTTCTCCTTTTCTTCCACCCACTCCCCCTCTGAAATGCAAGTAATGAAGTAAGATATTATTGAAACAAAACGAACAAAAAAAGGAAACAAAAGAAAAAGAGAAAAAAATATTGAAAATGCAAATAAGAGAATTTCCAAGACAATAAGCCAAACAAGTAGGTAGATAGGTAGATAGATATTTAAGTAGGTAGGATAGGTAGGATAGGTAGGTGGGCAAGTAGGTAGATACAAGAGTAGGAAGAAAGTAATAAGAAGCAAAACGTATGATCTTCTCTCTAGCGTTAAATAAGTAACGTAGTAGACACTCTCATTACACGGTTCGTTTCTTTATCGTCAAATAGAGTCTAACTTTTGCATGTCTATTTTCGACTCTCATCCAGCGTGCTTTAACCTTTCAACATGATCTCGTCTAACGTATTCTCTTCGGGGCTAACCGCCCTTCTGCTAACTTATCGGCCGTATAATCATTGTTGAAAATTCACCAAAGAGCTTTCCCACGGAATTTCCATTTGCAAACTTTTACAATTAATCGAGTATTGCGAAGGACGAACGATTATTGCAAGAAGTAAGTAAGTGGTTATAATACGTGCGAGAAGAAATCTGCGGGATATTAACCCATTTAAATTTTTCTTCTAATCCAAATCCTACACGTTTCTAATGACGATTTTGATAATAATACTTCTTGTCTGAATTTCAAAAAGCGAGAATGAAAAATTCTCATGGAACGCTTGGAAATGTAATTTCCTGTGATTCCATTACGTTGTTTAATATATGGAATGTAATTCATGCTAGAGAAACGGATCGTATCTTTTCTACAGGATTTTCACGAAGCGAGTTCGTTTTTTTAATCACTAGGCAAATATAGTGTAAGTGCGAGAGAATCTCTCAGAGGTAGTTTTCATCGCCATTTCTTCGTCATGAGTGGTAGTAACAGCGGTAGTAGTTCTTCAACGGTATTCCGTTATGCTCTCTGTTTGTCTGTGAGTAAGAGAGAGAGAGAGAGAGAGAGAGAGAGAGAGGAGAGAGAGAGAGAGAGAGAGAGAGAGAGAAAGAGAGCTGAGGAACGATGAGGATGAACAAAAGTTGACTCATTTAAACGGTCAACGACGACAGCATGCGTGAAATACAAAGAGAGAAGTAAGCATGCTGAGTAATCAAGTGAGGAGTAGTAACAAGGATAAAAGGAGTGTTGGTAGAATATTCTACGAAATGAGTACGAGTAAGATGGAACATGCGACCTTGGAACGTGCAGCTAGCCAACACCAATAAGTTGAAATTCCCGAGTTCATATTCGTTACATGATACCGATAATAATAACCGTGTCTCGTTAAGAGAAGCGATATTGCTATTAAACTGACATTCGCCCCATAATTATAACTATATTGCTTCCTATAAAACGAGGTGATCGTATCGGTAGCACAAGACATATACAAGTTCTCGTTCATTTAAAATGAACATACGCAAGGTCCTCTTACTTATTTGCAATAGATAATATTTCAATTTGTCGAAATTTTTATTTACGATTAAAAAACGTCATTTGTTTATAGTTAAAAAAGAAACGAACGAGTAATATTATTATTGTTTTTCTCTTTTCCAATTTTTTTTTTCTTTGTTCCTTTATCTTCCGTCCCTCCTCCCTCCTGCCCTCCTTCTCCTCCACCGTCCGATAAATTTGAGAAGATATTTTTTTTTTCTTTCTTTTTTTTTTCCAACGTAAATAACACACATTGCAAAATAGCCTGTATACGTGGCGATTTATTCATACGTATAGATATAACTATAATTTCGTGTATCATTTTAAAAATGGTCCACAAATCTTTCAAAAACTAATATGTATACAGCTCGAACGAAATAAAATATCTTCTAGGGGAGAACGATGACGACGTTGTTAGCTGATAAAACTAATGCCTAGGCAGTATCATCTCTCTCTCTTTCACTCGAGATAAACATATCCTCTTAAGGATTAGGTATTTAAAGAAAAATTATCCTATGGCTTTATCCTCTCTCTCTTTTTAATTATCTTTACGTATCCTTCGAGGATAATATCAGAGGGATATACAAGTTGATTATACAACTCGTTTATAGTCGGTATCCGCTACAGACATTATCCTTTAGAAACAGTATTAGCGATAGTGGGAGAGAGAGAGAGAGAGAGAGAGAGAGAGAGGGAGAGAGAGAGAAAGAGAGAGACAAACAGACAGAGAAATAGAGAGAAGAGGGATGATTGTACTTCCGGTACAGATCCATTTCGACTTTTCCAGGATATTTTGGAAGTACGGATCTGCTTTTGGAATATTATCATTCGTATATAGCTTTGGTTCCATTATCCTGTGGTATACCTACCTACTCGAAGCCCGTTGTACCATTAAACTATGGGGTCAATTTGTCCTGGCGCATTCAGCCTGGAATTACGTCCAGCTTAGAGCAAAGCCCGTTCTCCGTGTCGGGCCCTACCATCGTCGTCGGCCAAGAGCCTAGACACCCCCATCCATACTCACCTACCCCCTTCTCTTCACCACAACATCACAGCATCCCTCTCTCGGCTCTCTTCACATGCGAGATTACACTTGTTCTCCCATTAATTCGATGCGACGGCAATAATATACACGCGAGCTGAGTTACCTCTGTGTTTCTACCTTGGTTGAAACCAACAGAGCTATGATAGAAAGAGAGAGAGAGAGAGCGCGAGAGAGAGAGAGAGAAAGAGAGAAAGAGAGGTAGAAATAGAGATCAAAATGAGAAAAGAAAGTGTAGTTGCAAAGCAAGAGACAGTCGTATTCTCTTTGCGGTTCGTTTTCATTTTCCGCGTTTTGCCTTCGAAACATGGCGCTCTTTATGAAATCTCTTTTCTATTTCTATCTCTTTCTCTTTTCTCTCTCTCTCTCTCTCTCTCTCTCTCTCTTTTTCTTTTTTGTTCTTATTTTTTCTTATGCTCGATCAAAGGTACTCTTTTCTTTGGAACATTTCTTGCCAGATGGAAATCGTTCGAAAAATACGGATCGCGTATTGTTATTATTATTATATTTAGAGAAAGAGAGTTATTTTTCTTCCTCTTTCCATCTCTCTCTCTTTCTCTCTCTCTCTCTCTCTCTCTCTCTCTCTCTTATTTTTTATTATTTTCTTTCTGTTTCGTATTTTTTTTCTTTTTTATCCTTTTTTTGATTCTACATCAAAGATACATACTTTCTTTTTATTTTTGAAAGATTTCTTGCCAGATGGAGAAATCGTTTAGAAAATACAGATCGCGTATTGCTATTATTATTATTATTATTATTATTATTTTGATTTTTATCCCTGGTAAAGAAAGAGTTGTTTAAAGAGACGAAGCAGCACCGGCACCAGCACCACCAGTAACAGCAGCAGTAGCAGCAACAGCAACAGCAGCAGCAGCAGCAGTAGCAGCAGCAACATCACGTAGGTATGTTATCGTTAAACATATATGAACGTCCAAGTCACGATACGCTCAATGCACATTCTCGATGTGGTACGTACTACGTACGCCGGATGGATTCCCCTACCCAAACTCCAACGAACGTGTTTGCTTCTGTTTCACGCGGACAATCGTAAACATATGCTTCACTGTAAACAGTCGTCCAAAATCAGACGTCCTCGTTTAACGCTTAACATCAACCCTCGAATACCGATCTCACTTTGAACGGAAGTCTCTTTATACATACCTTGATTTCGATGCTTTCGAAATAAACTTTATTCATCCGTACACGTAACATATTTTAATTTTTCACTAATGTATAAATTTAATTAGAGGATTTATTTTTGGTATAAAGAATGGATTGCGTTCAAAAAAAAAAAAATAATAAAATCATACGATTATTTTGGTCGTATATTTGTATCGTATCATTTCGATACTATAAAGGAAAAATTTATTCATTTAGAGACATTACGTTTTTTAATTTCTCTTTAATTAATATATAAGTTCAATTATAAAATTTATTTATTTATTTATTTATTTATTATTTTCTTTTTTTTTTTTTTATAAAGATTCGGTCGAGTCCAATAAATTTTTGCTATATCTCTGATCGTATATCTGTATCGTATTAAAATATATATATATATATATATATATATATATATATATATATATATATTTAAAATGTATTAATTTTGTCTATTTACCTATATATTGAGACTAGACGTTAGTTTATAAATTTATTATTATTTTATAATTTTATGATTCATCCAATTCAATTTTCTATCTCTCAAATCAGAATTAACGATCGAAATAATTCAATAATTTTAAATATATTATAAATTCCTGAAATGTTGAATACGATGACGATGATAAAAATAATAATATTAATAGATAGAGAGACAGAGAGAGACAGAGAGAGACAGAGAGAGACAGAGAGAGGGAGAGAGAGAGAGAGAGAGAGAGAGAGAGAGAGAGAGAAAGAGAGAGACGAAACGAAATGAGACAAAGAAAGTATATCAAAAGCAGTCGATAAAAAAAAAAAAAAGGAAAAGGGAGACAAGAATGGAAAAAGAAAAAAAGAAAAATAAGATAGGATCGAGTACTCGTTAAGAGAAACGTGAATAGTTTCTGGAACGACGATCAATCACGACGATTCTCCTCGGCTTTCGTCGCAAACTGGCATACGTACTTACATACTTACGTAGGACGTTCTAGTTCGGAGACTATGAAGGGGTTCGTTGAACCTTTTCTTTTTTCCAGTGAATCCAAAAATATCATGGAAATCGGGGAGGGACTGACTTGCAATAGTCGTAACTGAAAGCGTAACGCGAACTACGAGAGAATGAAGGAGAAGAAGAAGAAGAAGAAGAAGAAGAAAAATAAGAAGAAGAAGAAGAAGAAGAAGAAAGAAAAGAAGAAGATGGAAAGGGAAGGAGATAATGGAATAGGAAAAAAGGGAGGAAGAAGTTAGACCGACAAAGAAGAGAGAAAGAGAGGGAAGGGAAAAGAACAAGAAGAAACATTGAAAGAGGGAATGAAAGATAGAACAATGCGAACACCCGCTAACAAACGGTAGACTATGGATAAAGATGAACCTGAACGAGTATACACGGTGTTAAGAAAATCATCATATTCAAAGATTTTTTTCATAAATTAGATAACATGTTAATAAGATATTATTTTATAGGATTCGTTACGTTAATTAATGATTATTAAATCTTTTTATTTGACTCGTTCAATTTGATCTTTCAGTCATTTTCGTAATTTTTCTTTTTTATTATTTTATTGTTGTTTCTTTTTTCTTCCTTTTCCTTTTTATTTTCTTTTCTTTTTTTTTTTTCTTTCTTTCTTTCTTTAATAGAATTTTTGCGCATTTGTAAGCCGCGTTAACTCGTCTTCTAGTTTGATCTTCTTTTTGTCCCTCTCTCTCTCTCTCTCTCTCTCTCTCTCTCTCTCTCTCTCTCTCTCTCTCTTGAAATGAATTTTGTTCGAAGCTCGAACTCGTCAACTATAAGGCTTCAAAGGTAAAATCACGTTGCATTCTTTCGTCGAACTTCTTCTTCATCTTTCTCCTTCTCGTTTCCAAAGTAGAGACGAAAACGATTCGGAAAGGAAACGAAACTTTCCACGAATGAATTCCGTCGAAAACTTTTCGGCAGGATGTTAAGCTTAACGAGAATAAGAAAGAAGAGGTGGAAGAATGAAGAAAAATAGAAAAATGCTCGATATCAAGTAAGAAAAGAACAATCGTATAAACACTTAAACTAGTATCTATCTTTCTATCTATATATATATATATATATATATATATATATATATATATATATATATATATAAGATAAACGAGACGAAACGAAAGAATCATTAGATAGTCCTTAATTATTGTTATCGTGAATTGAGATAATCTTAATTCTTTCTGATCAGGTTAAATCTGGCAAGAAGACGATACATTACATTGATTTGTTTGTTTTATCATCTATCCATTGATAAAACGAAAATCTTCAAAATGTATACACAGATACACACGCATACACACGCAGACACACATATTTTTCTTTCTTGGAAATCGTAATATCGGACGGTAAGATTTATGAGCGATTAAATGGCTCGATATCTTCACGCTCGAACGGCACGCGTCGCTCCGGAAACTTCATAACACCCTGTATATTACTACTTGCTACTCGTCGTAGAGACCAGGAATTATTCTCTTCCCTTCCCCCCCCCCTTCACCCCTCCGCCCTCCTCTCCCTTCCCTATCTTTCTCTCTTTCTCTTTCTCTTTCTTTTCTCTATTCTTTCTACGCATTTGTTACCGTGCTATTCTCGGTTAAAATAAGAGAGACAAAAAGGAAGAGAATGAGAGAGTGAGAGAGAGAGAGAGTGATAGAGAAATAGAATGAGAGAGAAAGAGAAAGAGTATGAGAGAGGATGGTGGAAGAGAGTTAGGGAATGAGGAAAAGGGCCCTGACGTGCGACGAGAACGGAAACGCTAGAACCGTGCTCGAAAGTTTTACCAGAAAGGGAGAAAGAGAAAGAGAGAGAGAGAGAGAGAGAGAGAGAGAGAGAGAGAGAGAGAGAGAGAAGGGACTACTACGACTTGAGCATGAGAAGAACGATCGATAGCACTCGAAAGCGCGAAGAAATGTCGTGAAAGCATTGAAATGCCATCCCTACGAAATTTTCTGATTGACTCGAGTAGAATTCATTCGTAAAAGTCAGGTTACTCGTTCTCTCATCCGTTGATCACCTCGAAAGCCGAATAGATGATAAAAGCCCTTCTGTTAATTAATCTAATTATCCTGGCCGTACTATAGTCACGAAATTGGTTCGACATTTTTAATCTTTCCGCGTACCCATACCATTCCCCAATTTTTATCCCGGTAAAACATCAAACTCGCGATGAAAATGGAAGGCACTGGACGTATTGTGTGTACCTCGTTACCGTTATTCTCGTTCGTTATAATTCGCAATTTACGTTTATATACGCGCCAGAAATCGGAATGACTAAAAAGCGCGAACAACGGAGGATAACATTTTTGTCCCTTTCAATTTTTAACGCTTTGCCAACGGTGTATATTTTCGCACGATTTTTCGATCTCTCACCAACTAACTCTTTTTTATCTCACTCATTCTCACTCATTCTCTCTCTCTCTCTCTCTTTTTATATTATCTTTTACGCATCATATTCGACAAAAAAAAAAAAAAGAAAAAAAAAGAGTGAACGCGAGGAATAACGATGGATAGGCAAATTTTCATAAACGTTGACAAGCGTAATAATCAACACGTTGCCAACCAATCGTAAAAAATCTCCATGTTACTCTCAAACGATAAACAAAATTTGTAGATCTATTAAAAGGAGAAATATAACAGGGCAAACAAATATAATTCGTGTCGATTTTCAAAAATTTATCTGACATTTGTCAAAGCTCGTTATCGATTAATACGATTTTACATGAAATTATTTATTATGAAATTAATAAATATTTTCACGAACTCGAAAGAGATGAATATTCGTGTGTACGATAATAAGAAGGAAAGTTGAAACCTTGACTGAGTTTTAAACTCTCGCCGTATTACTAACTTGTTCGCCACTCCCTGTTTCGAACTTAACCAATGAATAACTGCAATATAATCGGCTTAAATATTCATGCTGCCATGTATACTCGTGTCCCTGGTGACGGAGTTACGGTTAAACGAGAAAGACTTTTGCCCTTTTCTTTTCTCTTACTTTTTCTATCCATTATAATCGAGATTAATTATTTGTCTTTATGGGATTTACTTTGTTCTCTTACGTATATAACATATTATACGCGTGAATAAATTATTGATTTATTTATTCACTTATTTATTTATACATTTATATAAATTGTTTCTCGTATATATCATTAAAATAGAAAATTTCATATGAATAATAATGGGTTTATTATATCAAATATAAAATATTCGAATCGTTTTAATATTTTTAAAAAGCTTTAGATTGCTCGTACAATCAGTAATAATCGATCTTAATTCAATCATTTGTCTTAACTTAATTGATAAAAAATACAATCTTTTAAATTATTTCCTATTATTAAATTTTAACACTGCGGCATTTATTATATATATATATATATATAGCTGAAAATCGATAGGAAGAATAAAGTTAGATAAAAATAGATCGATTTGACTTCATTTAATTAGCCATTTCAACAAGGGAAAAAATAATAAATTATTCAAATAGATATCGATTTTGAGTTATTCTATATGACTTAAATAAGTTTCCATCGAGTTTGTTGTTTCTTGTCACGTTTCTTTTTCTTTTTATTTTACATTTTTTCTTTCCTTTTCATTTTCCTTCATTGATGAAGATTTATGAATGTCGTTTGAATTGACGTTAATCATATTTTACAAATTAATCACAAATAAAAAGTTAAATTAGGTATGTTTAAAAGTTTCGTGTTTCTTGATTGTTTAAATGAAAAGAAAGAACGAATAAATGTTTAAATTCGATGGACGAATAAAAATACTTTTCTTCGCGAAGTTAAAAGAAACACAAAAGCGACGAGGCAAGAGAACGAGATTCCGGATCACGGTTGAAGTATTTAAAAATAGAAAGCAAACTGTAACGGCTAAGGCGTCGCATTTCTATTAGCCACGCTTTAACTTTTTCCCATCTTTTTACTTGGTTTATTTTTGCATTTTATTTGTTCCTTCCTCATGGAAAAAGTCACCAGAATTATTTATAGGGTTTCACGAGATCGATTACTATTTGTCATATTGTAATGTTCTCAATTTAACGTCCAATTAAATATCTATTTTTTTTTTTTTTTTGTTCTAATGTAATATTTTTACTACGTACACATTTTATAAGAACTTTTTATTTTTATAAATATTATAAATTTAATATTATATAAGAAATATATATAAAATTGTTACGTATTAAATATGTGTATATATTTATATTTAATGAATATTATTATATTATTTACAATATTGCACGATTATTCGTTCTATATATATAATTATAAATCACGTACATAGTAAAGCTTTTAAAAAGTTACCAACAAAATTGCAGTACATTTCATAAACTTTCCTCTTTCGTTCGGTGTTTTAAAAAATGCGGCCACTCTAAAAATAAAAACGTAGTGATCGATCAAATGGTATCATGCTAGCACACTTTGCCATTTTTCATTATATTTACAGTTATATTCCTATTGACTGTAGAAATTACAAGATCAGATTAAACAATTTTAAATATCCTTTAAAATAAGATTTAGTTCAACTTATATTCTTTATCAAGAAGATCAATACTTTTTCAATTAAATATATTGAAACATTAGTAACCAAAAAAAAAGTTTTAAAACAGGAGAAATGAAATTTAATTATTCATTTCAAACATTTTAATTTGATCCATTTTTAATATTTCAAAAAATTCTATTAAATATATTACCAGAATATATATATATATATATATATATATATATATATATCGATAATGAAAAGATGTTATGCATTTCATTTAATATAGTACCGAACATGTCATATTAAATAGTGATCGATCTAATACTAATCATTCAGAGTAGAATGCCTCGAAATTACGTATTGCTGATTCACGAAACAGATGGTTTGAACATGTCGAAGGGATTTCGAACTCGGTATAGCGTACGTATTATCTCTCTCTCTCTCTCCCTCTCTCTCTCCCTCTTTGCACGTGCAATTACTCTGTTATGTTTCTCGAATAATGAATGAGTGAAGGTAGGAAGAGCTTATGCTTGTAAGCCCTTGAATATTTTCTTAAGAATTTCGATCTTTAGTGCTAAACGTAAACATATCTGTATCCATATATATATATATATATGTATATATACATCATTTAAGTTTGTACGATATGTATGTACACAAATATATTATAATAGCTTCGGAAATAACGTAAGGACGTCAGTTCTCATTGTGAGCCTCGTTAGAAAGCACGTCGTAAGAGACATGAAAGTATCTTTCATCGTCTAAAGATATCAGAAAATCACGTTGGATCGCTAAATGCATTCCATGTTCATGCTATACAGACTAAAGTGATTTCCTAGGAAACTCGTTTACAGACAAGGCATACCTAATTACATCGGTTGCTCGATGTTTAAGCGGATTAATCAAGATAAAGGTAGGAAAATACGTTAATTCGTCTCTACATTTTATCCCAGTTGACAGTTTTATAATATAGTTGACGATTCTTCTTCTTCTTTATATTTTCTTTTCTTTTCTTCTTTCCTTTAGATATGAATATTAACTATTTAAAGTTACATAGAACACGCGTATGTTACTTTTGATGAAAAAGTAACCAAGTTTAAATCTTATAAGAAACTTCCAAATCACTTTTCTATATGAAAGTTCATATATCCGTTGCATTCATTTATACAATACATTTATACGTATTCATGTAAATATTATATTACTTATTTTATTTTTCGATTAAATCAATTTGCATATTTTTTGAAAAACTTTTTCAATATTTTCCCGTAATAAATATAACTAACTAGTACGATAGATTAATATTATAAAGTATTAATCTATCGAAATTAGTTTTACAATAGATTTTATCGAATATAAGATTATTATTATATTTATTATTATTATTATTATTATTATTATTGTCATCGTTATTAAATTTTAATGAAGGATAAAGATTTCATTTCAATGTCATTTATTTTTCGATTTATCGAAGTATCATATCGGAAATCATTATATTAATTTGTTTTCTTTTATCTTTTTTTTTCATACTCTCTTAGTTCACATCCACTTCGATTTTTCGCCTAAGTTTTTGCTATTACCCGTGTAGATACATACATACATATAGAATGAAGTCAACGACTGCTTTCTCGGTTTCCTTCATTCCGAGTAAGCAAGGCGTTCGAGTGGAGACAACCGGACGAAGAGGCGTTCTGGTTAATATCAGTGGTTCTCAATCTTTGAGATCATTTATAAAATCTTACGAAAAATTAATTACTTCGATTTAATTTGATATATATATATATATATATATATATATATATATATTAAATATAAACATATATTATTATATGTATGTGTATGTAAAAAATTAGGCGTCTATATGTATACATATCAATTTACTCTTTTCTATTTCTATCAGAGGAGGATTATAGAAGATCGATAATTCGCCATATACCGAAACTGCTCACCGTTTCTAATCCCTTTCTCTGTTTTGGATTAGAATGCTAGTATGAGACAGAAAGAGAGATATGCCAATGCATCCGGATCATTTATCAAGCAGTTGAGCTCGACCATTTGCACGAATATAGGCGTATGCACAAACTGTGGATAATGTGAGAAGGAATAAGAGAAAGAGAGAAAGAGAGAGAGAGAGAGAGAGAGAGAAAAAGAGAGAGAAAGGAAATAGGAAAGACAAAGGAAGCTCTCCAGCAGAAGTTGACCGTTTATCAAACGATAAAGTTTACCTTGATTTCAGTAGAAACATTTGTAGGATTCACTGTGCTATCGGTCGTAAAACTTCAACTGAATGATCTGTAAGACAAGGAAAGATAACTGATGAAAATAGACGATTGAGATAAGTTGCGATTATTCGTATATATATATATATATATATATATATATATATATATATATATATTCTGTTTTTTTTTCTTTTTTTTCTTCTTTTAATTCTTTCACTTTATATAAATTAGAAAAGAATTTTGATTTTTTTTTCTTTTTTTTTTTTTTACAAACTTTATACTCTCGGATATAATTTTTTGAAGTATTTGCCAAGATTTAAACTTTATTGATTATGAAATTTTCTTTTCCCTTGAAAATTCGTCCTTTCTTCTTTTTCCATTTTACGAAAGATTGTTAAGTATTTCGAGAATACTCCAAGGGACCACTTTGACAAAGTATGTGTGTGCGTGTGTGTATCTGTACTTCTGATTTGGAATCGGTTTAAGAGACTCTCTTGCATGCCAATGAATTTTTCGTTATATCGATCCGGTATTAGAGAGAAACAATGATAAACGTACGAAATTTTTTATTGAGATAGCAATGATTTTTCGCGTGGGGAAAAAAAAAGAAAAGCCGAGCTATAGAAAGAAAAGAAGAGAAAAGAAATAGTGAAATTATATCAGGAACCGTTTATCATGAAATACGAAACTCATTTCACGCATGGGATATAATACCGGAATGAAAATCGATCGCGTTCGAGTAGCTATTAATATGTGTTTTAATTCCTGCCACGAGAAGCGAATACGGATGAAATTTAATCGAAAAATTGTTAATTATATTCAATGTTCGATATGGTAACGAGAACTCGATCGAGTTCGATTTTAACTTGGAAAAAGGAAGAAGCAATGTTAAACAATAAACATAAATACGTACATGTATATTTATTTAATTTTCATCTTTGTCTCTATTTAAATTGATTTAAAATTATCATATTCATATTATATCTTGACAAAGATAAGAATTATAATTTATTTTAGAAAAGAATAAGAGAGCGAGCGAATCCATGTAACCCTTTGAACGACGCCGTCATTTCTTTTTCTTTTCTTTTTTTTTCTTTTCCTTTTTCTTTTTTTTTTTTTTTATTTCCGAAGGTAAAGAAATAAACCCCGGACTAACAAACGTAAAAGAAAGGGCACAAAAAACGGGGGAAGAACAAAACAAAAAGAGAGATAGAGAGAGTAAAAAAAAAAAAAAAAAAGAGAAAAAGAAAAAAAAAGAAAAAGAAAGAGGAAGATCCCTTTTTTGTTCGAAGACCGCATAAATTCTTTCTCGTTTCTTAGACATTCCTCAAGAAAGTTCGAGCAGATTTGCAGAGAAGCCTTTTCGTCGTAAAGGGAAAATATCTTCGTCTGCTTATCGTAAACACACCCTTCTTCGGTATGCTCGCATCCATTTGCTTAGTATGTATTTAGTATTGGTAACGGTGATGATGATAGTGATGGTGATGATGGTGATGGTGATGGTGACTTATACAACACATCGATGGCTGCTGGAATCCGTCTTTTGTCGCCATGAGCCGACGAACATCCCTCTCGACGTTCATGCCCAAGAATAGAATGGTTGGCCGTGGAAACCCAGTGAAATAAAAGCTAGACGATGATGATGAGAAGGAGAAGGAAGAAAAGGAAGAGAAGGAGGAGAATGAGGAAGAGGAGAAGGAGGAGAAAGAGGATGCTGGTGCAAGACGTTTTTCGAGGGTGAGAAGGGGCAATGCTCGTGTCTCCTATGCCGGATGTAGAGATTCGGAAAAAAGAAACTGGAAACAGTAGGGAGAGAACGAAACGCGGAAAGGAAGGGTGGCCTAAAATTACTCAGAGACCCGACGCGACGGGTCGTCGTCACGTAGAAAGAGAGAGAGAGAGAGAGTTCCCTCTCCTCTTTCATCCTTCCCCTTCTTTTTCGTCCTCTCATTCTCTCTATCTTTTACTTGGGAAGATATCTTCGTCGGTACGCGAAGCGACTATCGTTTGTCTCGACCGATAAACTTTCTCTCTTTCTCTCTCTCTTCCTATTTGTCTGTCTGTCTCTCTTTTTCCTTCTTTCTTTTCTTTTATTACTCTTTTCTCACATTTCTTTTCATCACCGAACCTCTCCCTAACTAGATAGGTATTCGATTGCACCGATTTTCCTTTTAGAGTACTCTTCGGGAATAACGTCTTACAATCGAACAGAATCGAAATGCTTTTTAGCTACATGCACACATACATATACAGAATATATATATATTAGATACGTAAATATATTTTACCTATATAGATATTCTATATTCGTTCAATATAGAATATTGATTCTACTTTCCAGCATTTCTAAATGTCTTCATGACGACTTTACGATTTAACGTTTTCCATCGTAGATAATTCGAAATATTGAACTTCCATAGTTGATAGAATAATGCAAGATCATTATTTTGATCTTGTAAAAACGTTTCACGGTGAATTGCAAATATAGGACTCGTGAAGAATACATTTTTACAAGCTTTTTCTTTTTCCTTTTTTATAAATCTCCTACTCCTTTTAACTTAACTCTTTCTTATATTTTACATTGTACGTTTTCATAATAGTCGCACTTCTCGTCTCATTCTTTTCTTCTTTTCTTCGTTTCCACTTCTTTTTTCTTTTCTTTTCTTTTCTTTTTTCTTTTTTTTTTTCTTGTTTTTTGTTTATTCGTTTACCACTGTTTTCCTCGTGAAACTAATATTTTGCAGAAAAGAGGATTTGAAGATATTGCGAGAGAACGGTATTGTACCGAGATTACTTAGGGAACCCCAGTGGTTACGTCTCTTCTTCGTCGAAAGAGCAAAAGTGAGAGAAAGAGGAAAGGAGACTTCTGAGAATTCTTGAATCCCAGTAGTTGAAGATATTTTTGTCGGTGCACGGCGAGACCGCCATTTGTTAGCGATAAACTCTCGCGCTTTCCGTCCTCCTTCATACCCTCCTCCATCTTCTTTTTCCCCCATTCGACTAAATACCCGGCATCCTGTCAAGCGAGATACGAAGATTTCAACGTAACTTCGAGTGCTTTATGAACTATAAGAATTTCGAACTAGCAGGGAGGTCCTCTCTAGCGCCATCTTACTTCTCTTCTATGCTCCTTTTTTCTTTTCTTTCTTTCTTTCTTATTCTTTTGTTTTCTTTTCTTTTTTCTTTTTTCTTTTTTCTTTTTTTTTTTTTCATTCTTTTTTCTCTTTCATCCTTTTATACCAGTCCCTTTGCGTCCAAACGTTTTCCTTTCTTCTCAACCATCTCGAGAAAATTGTCCTACGGGGTCTTATCTGTCTTTGTATTTTGACCTATTTGTTTCCTTTTCCCTTGCTGCATCCCTTTCGCATATTCGAGAAAATTGCTAATACATATTAAAGTCTAACCGAAATGAATAATAACTCTTCCTTTTTCAGATCATTGAATATCGACTGATTTTTAACGAGAGAAAATAGATACTTTACATAGATTTATTTCAAGGATGTAAAGGAGAGAAAGGATGATTAAAAGCCAAGTTTAAATATAACTTTGAACGAAGTATGATATATCAGTTCTCGAGTCGAATTTAACGAGTACCTATTATTTCGAAAATGGAAAGATTTCAAAGAGTTTTAAAGATAAAAGAAATCTTGGAAAATTCGTTTCACCGTTGACCCTTCCAACCGATGATATCTTTGTCAGTAGAAGAGAGAGAGAGAGAGAGAGAAAGAGAGAGAGAGAGAGAGAGAAACATTCTCTAAACGATAAACTTTCTCTGTCCTTTTCTAGCGAACGTTCCTATCTCTCTTCTGTAGTATAACTATCTGGTATTCCGCCCTCGTGAGTTCACGCGGCTTTGAGCGGTAAATCGGAATAAGAGGCGCAAAGAACGGAATAATCGTCGTTGCTGACGTAGACGAACGATGCTGGCGTAGGCCAAGCTTAAGGATTCGCCTTAAGACACGACGGTGTCTTACGAAATCGCTTTCAGGAAACGTTTTCGCTCTTAACTTTGCATCCTTACCGTTTTTATCTATCATCAAAAAGAAAAAGAGGAAAAAAAGAGGAAAAGAAAAAAGGAAGAAAGAAAAAGGAGAGAAAGAACGTAACTTTTGTAAAAAAAAAAAAATCTTTTCAAGAATGTGTCATAGTTATAATCAAATAGATATACATATATACATAGAAATAAATCAGGGTGTCAAGTTTTGTTATATAAACGTTTGTTATCGATTTATCTTTCGTGATTTTTTTTTTTATTATTTATAAGATATATATTATCATTGATATCGAATAATATATTTATTTGAATTCTTTTGATTTAGTGACGCTTTTAAAGCTAAATTGGAATCAGTGAAATAAAGATCAGAATAATCGCAACTGCTGACTTAGAAGTTACTGTAGAGGAGCCTCTTCCGCCAACTATAAATTCCAAGAATCGTGTCCCTTTATGAAACCTCACGAATGACCTCTTATACCATTTCTCTTTCTTCCTCTCTCACTCTCTCTCTCTCTCTCTCTCTCTCTCTCTCTCTTTCTCTCTTGTTCTCTCTTTCTCTCTCTCATTTTGTTGTAAGAGAAGGATGAGGAATAAAAGAGAGAATGGAGATAGAAGATAGATAAGAACGACTCTCGAAGAAAGATAACCCGGTAAGTCTGATATTTTCGAAAAATTGCAACTCGATTTAATAAGAAGAACGAGAGAAAGAGGAGAAAAGAGAGAGAGAGAGAGAGAGAGAGAGAGAGAGAAAAAGAGAGAGAGAAAGAGAGAGAGAGAGAGAGAAGGAGAGAGTTGGAAAGATGAAATAAGGAGGATTTTTACTTGGTAGCTTGATTTAACTTGTATCCTTGTCACGTAAATGCGTCGTTTAAGAAACGACTAGGTATGAGAGATCGTCGTTATAACGACGACAGGGACGACGAATGGCCTTGGAGTTCTTTCGTGCGTAATAACACTACATTTTAAGAGAAAGAGAAATAAAGAGAGATAGAGAGAGAGAGAGAGAGAGAGAGAGAGAGATAGAGAGGAAGAGAGAGAACTCTCAACGAATTACATCTTATTATAGTCGTTCTAGTTTAAATTTTCAAGATAGAAAATGTAAAGTAATTCGTAAAGAAATAATTTAAATTCGGTAATATTTAATTTAATTTAATCCCATAAAGATGCTTTTCCATTTTCATTGATTCGAAATCTAATAGGAAGTTAGGCGAAAATGATTGTAAATGTGTTGAACGAATTCGTGGTTAGAACGTATGTACGTCTAGTTTAATTGAGAGACGAGTATATCGGGAAAAGCTGTCAGTGGCAGATCTGACAGCTGTGAAGAAACTTCCTTCGTACGTTTCGTTTGAACGAAATAAATTTGTTGAAGGATTTACCTAAGTATGTGTGTATATATATATATATATAATTGGAAAAAAGGGGACGGATAAAACGTATGTTTGTAAATTTGGAAGGGTACATTTCCTTTCCTTCTTTTTTTTTTCGTTCTTTCCTTTTTTTTTTTTTTTTCTTTTTCTTGTAAATAGACGAGAAACGCACAGATAAATAGAACGAGAAAGAGTGAGTGTTTAGGATATGATCCAATTAAAAAACGCCACCCCTTCCTTCCCCCCCCCCCGCCTCGCCTCGCGGATATTTTTATATTTCTCCGATATAAAAACAAAACTTTGAACATTATCGGGAACGATTACAACGCCGCTTGATCTGTCATCCTATTTGCAAACTCGTAGAAGGAAATCTTACGAGCGTGATAACAATAGGGAGTAAAACGGTTAATGGGATTTGCCAGACGTGACGTTTTACAATCGGCTCGTACTTACTTTGAGAAGAATAATGCGATAGATATATGTATGTGACGGACAGAGTAGACTATCGAAACCATCGTCACTTTTATTTCCGTCAACGAGAATGTGCTGTCTTTTTCATCCGGAAATCCGTAAGACTGAAAACCTTATTCTCCCTCTCTCTCTCTCTCTCTCTCTCTCTCTCTCTCTGTCTGTCTCTCTATCTATCTATCTATCTCTTTCTAATTGTGTACACGTATATGTAGAACGTACATATGCATTACCTCTAATCCGATCCATCGTTTCTCAGACCTCCACTTTCAAGAGCTTCAAAAATAACCGCGACAGACGGTGTAACGCAGCCGATCCATCTATTCAATCCCCACCTCCAGTTTCCTTTGCGCTATTCTCTCCCCCGTTATTTCTCTTCCTTCTCCCTTTTTCTCTTCCTCTTCTTCTCGTCGGTACTTCAAATGGATCGGCTGCTTCCGATTCTCGTCGTTTCCGTTGCCTCTTAAGTCGACACCTTTTCCAGTACGATTAAAAAGGCAGAAGGAAAAGAAGATTCTTCTTCTATCTCTTATTCATCCCCCTTCTTTCCATCTCTCTCTCTCTCTCTCTCTCTCTCTTTTTCGTTCTCTTTTGCTCTTCGAATCGCATTATTATTTTTATTATTATTATTATTATTATTATTATCAATTGGCGATGGAATAATAATAAATAATAAATCTTGTAAAAGTTATCGTAACATTGTTGCATTAATAATAAGAAGAATTTAAAATTGACGAGACGGAAGTATTGCTTGAAATTATTTGATATATTTGATAAGAGATAATGATAAAGAGTGCGATATTAAATCATTTTTCTTTTTCAATTGTCATTGAAACGATTATTATGATAATTGAATATTTTATTAATGATTTGTCGATAAGATCGAAATATTTTGTTGGATTTATATACGTGCATACGTATCATGCATCTCGTATCACGTATTTACGTACGCATTGCATTATCCTGAATGAAAAGTTTATTTAATTGAAAGAAAGAAGGAAAAAGAAAGAAAAAATAAAAAAAAAGAAAAAAAAATAAAAAAGAAAAGAATAAAAGAAATAAAGAAAGGAAAAAATTGACATTGAAGGACAGTAGATGATTTGTGTTCTATCGTGGAAACTTAACCTAATCATATGCACGGCCGACGTGTACGCAATTATGCGTGATTGTAATTGCGATTGTTTCTGATTGGATAGGTCCGGGCCGTGGCTTGGCTCGATGTGGTCGGCCCATGATTTAGCAAGGGTACAGCCACTTCACGGCCGATTAGCTTGGCATGTAGCGGACGTCGGATCATTCGGTGTGACGCGACCGGCTAAATGACGACGTTGGGTTGGAAACTGCCTCTCTCCTGCCGTTTCACATCGTCCGCAAAGCATTCGCGGTTTCCATAGCTTTTCTTCAAACATATATATATATATACAAGGTTTTTCTTTTTAGACGTATACCTCTTCTATATATGTTCACAGAAACCTCTGTATACGGTTATGTATAAACACATTTGAAACGTGTTTCAATTATCGATCGATTATCATGTGTGTTGTTTATATTGTGAATAATTATGAAGTCCATGAATTTACTCGTGAGAATCATGAGTTTAACTTTCTATAATATTATGTAAATTTCAGGGCACATCGATGTATATATGTATATATGTATTTGTATTTTGTAAATATTCATTTCCTTTATAGACGAAAAATTTATTTTCATTTCGTATTCAAAGTTTTACGAGTATAAGTTATATATTTGATATAGTATTATATAATATAAATATAATATAATTATGATATATTAACTCATTGAATAATATATAATCATATATACTTATTACTTTTTCTCATTATAGGGAAAGAATAGTTCGATTAAACTATTCGTAGATAGTTAAACATGTATTTTAAAAGTAAACTAATAATTGATAAATGATAAATATTTTCATATGAATGGTTTCTGACGTATGCGCATATATGTATATAAAGAGATTAAAGTAAACATGTGTAACTGGATAAAAACATTCACACCAATGAAAAAACATAGAATAGAGGTCAGTGAAATGCGAATAATACGCTTTGCACATTCGAAGAAAAATGAAAAATTCTGAGTCGAAAGGCTCCTATAAATACGTGATGTATGATATTACCGATACGCGAGAAACTCGATACAAAGTGTGAATAGTTCGTGTAAGTGTAAATTCTATATATACGAATGAGAATAATATTTTTCATGGGACACATGGGTTATTGTGAAGGGCCGAAAATTGATTCTTCCATTGCTAAAGTAAAAGGATCAAGTAAAATCGTACGAAATTTATTTCTGTTGGAAATTCGCGTTATCTCGTCGTATAGATTGTCGATGATTATTCTTCGATAACGCGGAAAACTATGTTTGATATTCTCTTTCATA
>NC_062192.1:2472081-2482081 GCF_912470025.1 Vespa velutina
TTTCTTTTTTCGTATATACTGTATTTACATTTATTTATTTGATATATCCTATTGAAAATAAACTGAGAAGAAACGAATATGAATATATCTAAAGATCGATTGAATCATTTGTTTGATTTATTATTTGAATGATTTCTCGAATAATAATATACATTACAATTTAATTCAGAAAATCTTTTAAAAAAGTAACTTGTAAAATATCGAATATACTTTTGGGTCTGCTGTTTTTAATTATTCTTCTTTCATACGTCGAATCTTGTTAAACAATGGAAAATTTTAATTATACTATTCGCTTTTTTAATTTTCTTACTTTCTTTTTTCTTTTTCTTTTTCTTTTTCTTTTTCTTTTTTTTTCTTTTTTTTCTTTTTTTGATTATTTAACAAGCACAACCCGTATAATATGTAGCTGTGAAAGACATTGACGGATATATCTACTTTCATATTCTCAGTTGGTTTACATTTTTCATTACAACCAAAACGTCAGTTTAATGATTCAATCTTTTGGATGGAGAAGCTAACTCGTATGTAAGTAACTAGATAGATAGATAGATATATAGATAAGTGAAAAAGGGAAAAATCAAATGTCAGTGAAGTATCGTAAGAGAAAATTTTGTGCCTCAATATGTTTTCGTTTTAAGAGAAACGAAGATGGTACCTCGTACGAGAGAGGATACAAGACTTTAATATCATTCGACCGTGAACCAGGCTTATAATTCGCTCTTGGTTTTAATTAAACTCACGATTAAATTACAATGTGGTATCTCTTCTTCCCATTTTAGAGAAACTTTCTCGTAACATTACTTTCGACGGAAAAGAGAGATACCTGGAATAATTAAAGGTTTTCGAAATGTAAGCGATTAATATAATATTTCATGGAATATGTGAAATGTCGAAATTTCTCTTTTACTCGGTTTATAAAGAGAGTTTCGATTTAAACATTCGAAATATAATCAGATGCCAGTAGATTTAATTCCTCGACTAGAACTTATCGCGGTATGTCGCGTTCCTGAAGTTCTATGGTTAATCGATTTTCAAGGCCGTATCTTCGATACGACCTAGATATATATATATATATATATATATATATATATATACATACATACATATATATATATATATATGCTTACGATACATCGATATGCTGATTTACGAGGATATCTCGTAACTCGAACGTGTTTGGAATATCGATCGGAATACATCCCAACCTTTCCCTTTCCACTTGAACCGATCGACGGCGATAAAAGAAAAGAGAAACATTCGTTAGGAAAAGTTTTCAAAGTAATCGAAAAGTACAGGTAATTAAACGAAGAAGCAGCAGTTCCCCTTGTCACCCCCTCGTCCCCATTCCTTCAAGCGATTCTCTACTTGTGTGCTACGAACGAAACGGAAATGAAGGATGGAACTTTTGATGAAATATTTTTGGAAAGGAAAGAACAATATTAATGTATCTGCGTATCTATAGTAATATATAACTATGGGAATAACTGAAATCTTTCGTGACATTTATAACTTCGATAAATATCAAACTCGAGAATGTTATGAAAAACTATCAATTTTACAGATCCAATCAAATTGTTAAGTTTCTGTAGAGTGTCAACGTATAGGCAAGTGTAATATCGATATTTCGTAAAACCATTGAGTTAACGGGTGACGATCGTTCTGAATCATTCCTTGTATATCAAACGTCGATTAACGGTGATCTAATTTTAATTAGTATTCTGTCGGTCGGCAATTCGAGAAGCCCGCAAGTTGCGTACTCCTAGAGCCTAACGATGTTTACTTCGTTAACTAGGCTATTACGACTACTAAATACTCTCTTGAAGGATCGTATATGTTCGACCCTCATGTTTGGAGTTTCCAACTTCTTCCACTTTATACGTTATTATTAATATTTACCAAGCGAGTAAATTCAAATTGCCTCCCTTCTCTCGGATCTATTCGTTCGCATAGTAAACTTGAAAATAATGAAAATGTAAAAGGAAAAGGAACAAAAAAAAATACACACACACACACAGAGGAAGAAAAATAATTAAATAAAAAAGAAAAATGATATAAAAGGTAATAGAAAAGAGAGAGAGAGAGAGAGAGAGAGAGAGAGAGAGAGAGAAAAGAAGTGGAAAGAGGCGCGTTTAGTTCAACGCACGAAAGATCGTATCATATCTCGAACGAAAACCAAGAACACAAAAAAGGAACGCGTTGAAGCCGAGCGAAGAAATATCTGACTCGATCAAAGCGTGAACTATGCTCGACATTATTTGAGTTTCAAAGAGTTTTAACACAAAATATAAGTTGTTTCTTGTCCAGCATGTCCGTACGGGACACCCGGGTAAACTCGTTCTTGCGTGTTCGAGTAAACTTTTTACACTTTTCGAATCGTCCATGTGTGTTTATATACGCGAAAGAAGCGTCGTTGGTTAAAAAGGTTCGTGCTAGTCGCCTTATTTGTATTTGGACGATCACCTCTTGCAAAATCGTCACCTTCGGGAGCACAACCTGGGTCGCGTGCCGACTCATGAGTAAAAAATCACGAGTAAAAAATAAAAAATAAGAGAAGTGTCAGTTTAGTCGCGTTTAAACATTTTCGTCTCTCGCAAAGGAGGTAGATGAATTAATCTCAAATGTTACATAGATATAAGCATTTTTATACGATTTTAAGTAGCTTTGAAACGTTTTTATCTCTTAATAAAAACAAACAAAAAAACAAAAATGAAGAGATAAAACGAAAAAGGAAAAGACCAAAAAAATAAAGAATTAATCTTAAAAATTACATACTTATACACGGTTACTTTTATTCATTAAAAATTATTTTTCAATTTTCTGTATAAACAAACAAGAAATATATAAACTTTTCGAGATAAATCTAATATTATACATACAAATATAAATATATATATATATATATATATATATATATTTATTTATTTATTTATTTATTTATTTATTTATTTATTTATTTATTTATTTATTTATTTATTTACTTATACACACACACGCACATACATACGCACATACACACATACAGAATTAAAGAGAAAAAAGATATAAAAATAAATAAAGGTCGATTACTATGATGGCAAAGAATAAGTATGAAACGATTGAAATTTCTATGGGACGTTTACACAATAAAATGCCGAAAGGCCGTACGAAGAATTCTCGAGGGAACGTGCATTTATATTGGAGAATACGGATTGATATCTCGTGCGGGAACGTATCAAGCTCGTAAAACGTTTGTGTCGATCGGATCCCATGTATTGCTACATTCTTTCCAAAGTGAGAGAGAAAGAGAAAGATAGGTCGATAAAGGGTGATGAAGAGAAGGTGGAAAAGAAGATGGTGGCAGAAGTAGAAGGGTAGAAAGGTGTGGGGGTAGTTGGTCTCGATCATCGGTGATTAATAGTCTCGTATATCTCGAACGACCTTCGAAAGCTCGTCGGCCGCAGCTTTACGCTCGATTTTCGTGGAGTCTCTGTTGTCGTCATCGTCGTAGGAAAGCTTTCAGCGTGATAATCATGCAACACGTCACATGCGTGACAGGGCGAATGCTCTGACTCAACTCACCCTCTTTCCAAAGGCTTGCAACGCGAGCCATAAGTGATTACGGCTCGGCTATCCGATGTTCTCTGTCTCTCTCTCTCTCTCTCTCTCTTTCCCCTTCTCTCTTACTCTTTTCTCTCTCTCTCTCTCTCTCTTCTTTGTCTCTCTCTCTCTCTCTCTCTCTCTCTCTCTTTTTAACAGACCGTTTCTTATAGCGCGACATTAACGTGCTCGCCACCCTTGAAATAATGACTCACCCTTCGCTCGACACGAACGTCGAACTTTCAGCCGGAAATCGTGCAGATCTAACGACGACTTTTCGCTTGAAGCGTTTCTTCCACGAAGAAGAAAAAGAGAAGAAAATATAATTTCTTTTTTCCCTTCTCTTCTTTTTCTTTTCTTTTCTTTTTTTTTTTAATTTTCCTTTAATTTTTTTTTTGTCCTTCTTTTTTTTTTCCTTTTTTTTTTTTTTTTTTTAGTCGAGTAGAAGAAAAAACGGAAAACTTAATGGAGTATTTTTCTATGACTATTTTTTCTTTTTCTACCCCTTTTTCCTTTCTATTTATGCAGAGATAAGTACTCAATGTACTTAAGACATTCAAATAGTATTCATACGAATAGAAAAATTACAAGAACAATGGATTTTTCTTAACTGTTTCTTTTATATATGTATATATATATATTATACATTATATTGACATTTAAATTCTTTTTCTCGATGTAGAATCACGTAAAAATATTTTGACCTGTATAATTTTTTCATACGGCACTTTCGTATCCTGCGTTAAATGTAAACGTATAAACGTAGGAATACTAAACTGGATAATGACGGTAATTAAATGAATTAACTCGTCCTATCTTCCGACTTTCGTTGAATAGCAACCGAGACTAAGACTGAAACGTAGTTGGTCCAGTGAATACGAATATTCGAGCCGCGCAACATCTTCTCATCTTCCGTCGTTCTTTCCGTTAAAAGCATCCAATGTTTCTTCCCTCTTCTATTTCTTTCTCTCTCTCTCTCTCTCTCTCTCTTCACTTGTCCACGCTTTAGATTCGGAGACTCATTACTACATCTTTAGGTATTAATCCATCGTGTCTCCAGACATCTCACTCTCTAAAACGTTTTTGTGTTGTAAACCGCTTGCGATATTTTTCTATGAACATAAAATATATATGTATATATATACTAATTTTATTATATATATATACTAATTTTAATATTAATATTAAATACTAAATACTATTTAATATTTTAATACTAAATATTATTTTGGAGACCGCAAAACTGTGTTTAATTTTCATTAAAATTTAATACATACAAAACAATAAAAAATAAAGTTTATATTCTTGTATGTATGCGTTCTGGAATTAGTATTTTAATCTATTATAACAAAATAAAGTCAGTAAATACATGATAAGTAAATATATGAAGCGATAATTTTGCAATCACTACGGTATCCGAATATTTATGAGAGTAACTGTATATACTAATATATATATATATATATATATATATATATATATATATATATATATATATATATATATATATATATGTATATACATACATAAAAAATAACAAAAAAAAAATATTAAAAATAAAGAATAAAGTACGAAATAAATTTTACATGGAGATTCAATTAGATATGATTATATTAAAAATAATAAAATTTGTATTCAACATTTTAGTTAAAATATTCATAACAATATATATATATATATATATATATATATATATATATATATATATAACGTGCGTATATTTGTTTACCTCCAATTGTTAAATACTCGTAATTGACAAAAATACAGTTTATAAATATTATCTCATAGTTCATAATAATATTTACATATACGTAATAACGTAGTACATACATACTATATATATATATATTATATATATACTTTTATATATATATATATATATATATATACTTTTGGTCGTTATAGATTCGAGGTCGTTTTGAACGCAGCCACGAGTAACGACTCTTTAATCGAGTATGATCTCGAAATAAAGCGAAGCACGAAGCGATTTTCGTAACATAGCAGCGTACTTTCGTACGAAAAAACGAAGCTATCCGCTTACCGGTCTGCTAGGTCAATAACAATAATTATCGGAAAGCGATCTTCGCGATAGTGACGTCACCGCGGGAAAAGCGAAATTCTCTTTTCACGAAATAACACGTGGATATTTCTATGTCTTTTAAAAAAAAAAAAAAATCTTAATTTCGTACCTTTTCGAAAAAGTAGAAATGTAATAATGTTTCCATTTTATGAAATTTATCCTGTTAAAAAGTTGAACCGAAAAGTATAATTGATCCGATATTCTCTTTTTCTTTTTTCTTCTTCTTTTTTTTTTTTTTCTTTTCTTTTTTCTTTTTTTTTTTTTTTTTTTAATTAGATTTATATAAAATCTTAATGAAGACGTCGTCTTTATCTGTTATTTAAACAATGATCGATCATAAATTTTCTAAAGTTCGTATGTCTTTTAAGAATGAGAATTTGAACGAACATGAAATATATGTATCGATTTATGTAAAACTGATTCGAAAGTTAACGCTCTTGAAACGAAAGAATATTTCAAAGCTTGATGAATCATAAAGAGGGCAATTTTTCCAGAATAAAGTAATTACAAATATCATCGAAATTGACTTCATATAAATGCAAGGATCATTTTGTATTTATATAGAAGAATTTCTTATTGCAAATATATCCGCAGTGCGACTGGACTATATGGGGAAAAATGAAAAGTTTAGAAATATAATAACGATGTTGCAACGAGCGAGAACATTGTTACAGAATAAAGAGAGAGATAGATGGATAGAGAGAAATAGGGAGTAAGAGACAAAGATGGATAGAGAAGAACAGAGAGAGATAGATAGATAGATAGATAGATAGATAGAGAGAGAGAGAGAGAGAGAGAGAGAGAAAGAGAATAGGTCGTGGCTAGTGGAAAATTTATTATTTATGCCGCGTTCCGTTGCCGTCTCTACGTGTGGCAAGTTAATTGGAACGACGATGATTTATTATCGCGTGACACGCGCCCGGGTAAAGGTTGAACGATGGTAGAACCGTTGGGAAACAAGGACAAAATCAGAAACACATTTGCGTCTCCGTTCGGTTTGATCCCTTCGATCGACGAACATAACATAACAAAACAGAACATAACAGAACTGAACAAAACTGAACAGAATGGAACGGAACAGAACGTACGAACGTACGAACGTACGAACGTACGAACGAACGTACAAACGAACGAACGAGCGAGCATCGTACGTTTTCGCTATTGTTGATCAAAGCTCTATGAATAATTCTAGGTGGATATTGCTATATGAGTTGTACAAGGCCTCTACGTATCTATATACATACATACATAGATACATACAGTATTCATCTATATATGTGTATACATATATATATGTGTGTGTGTGTGTAACAGATTGTATAAGTGAGGAAGAGAAGAGCAAGAGGTTCATTCCCTTCGTTCGATACTCTCGATTGGCACTGGCAAGGGCAACCTTATCGGATAGTCGACTTTCATACAAGCGGTCAACTCGCGACGTGCTCTCTCGTAGGAAACCGAGTTATCGTTGGCTCGTTACACTTGAGACATAAGTTAGCCCGTGCCATGGTATGCCGCGAGAATTAAGCCAATTACAATCGCGAAAGGGATGTAAACTGCTTCCTGGAATAACAATGGACAAACGTTGTTACTATATATCTATAGTGGTAAAATCAAGCTTTCAGAACTTTCTGCATTTAATTAACGTTAACTGTTATTATTGAGGTGTTGTTGACAAGAGAGGAGTAAAAGGAAAAGAAAAAGAAAGGACAAAAAAATAACAGGAAAGAAGAAACAAACAAAAAAATAAAAAAATAAAACAAAAAAGAAATGAAATCGTTAGAGGTAACAATTTCTCTTTCTAATACTTTAATTGTAGATCCAAAAGTTTACTTTCGATATTGTTGGCCAAGAGTAACGGCGATCGTCACAAAAGCCGCGTTATAAATCATCTACCTACCACGCACGAAAGAACGAAAAAGGCGAAAAGAGAGAGAGACAGAGAGAGAGAGAGAGAGAGAGAGAGAGAGAGAGAGAGACAGAGAGAGAGAGAAAAAATCCTATTCTCGTTCGGTGAACGGTATGGCTCGTAAATCATTCTCTTGTCGTCGGCACGCAGCGTAATGTGCGATTTATGTTTTTCAAACGAGATCTATAATTTGCAGCGAAACGTACGAGCATCTTCGAGTTGCATCTTTTCCGGAAGTAAGATCTCTCTCTCTCTCTCTCTCTCTCTCTCTCTCTCTCTTTCCTTCTGTACTACTTCTTCGTAGAATAGAATAAAAGAGAGAGAGAGAGAGAGAGGGAGATTGAGAGTTCTTCATGCTACTCGCTACTCAGGAAACAAAGTTTAAATCCTACAGACACGAGCGACTCGTTGAGAAGCTCGAAAGGATGAAAACCTTTGGTCGTTCGAATGTCTTTTTCTTTTTCTCCTTCTTTCGCCCACCCTTCATCCCTCCTCATACCTCCTCCTCCTCCTCATCCTCCTCCTTCTCCTCATCGTTTTACTTCTCTAAGGAAGAGGATGCCAAAGGATGTAAGAAGAAGAAACGGAGGAGGATGGTTTGATAACGACGACCGGACGAGGTCTCAGAAACTTTTTCTACTCGTCTTTCAATTAAACGAGGTTGCTACGTCGTTCGCCACTTTTTAACAAGGCGCACGAGCGAGCCAGTAGTACTTTCGCCATTCATTTTCTCTATTTTTATCTTTCTCTCTTTTTTTTCCATTTTTTTTTTTTTTTTTTTTTTTTTTTTTTTTTTTTTTTTTTTAACAAACATACATACATACATATATATTTATATACATACATATGTATATATATATATATATACTTTTATACATAGCTGGTTGCTTCGAGATGTTCCTGTTGCTTACGCCATAAGAAAGAAATATTAAAAGCTTTTACTTTATAAATGTGTTAGCGTGGTAATAACAATAGCATTGAAAAAAACGAAAATTCTTCATATCGCATAAACTAGGTCGTCCTCGTTATATCAAATAATGCGTATATTCTTATGTAACTATGTGAGCGAGGCAGATTATGCATACAGGATGAAATCGTATTATCTAGAAAATATTTAACTTTAAGAAGAATTTATTCATTTGTTCATACCGAAAAATACGCGTTAACAATCTACGATATACGAATAGCATAAATCATTTCCTTTTCTTCCATTTTTCTTCCTTTTCTTCTTTTTCTTCTTTCCTTCTTTTTTTCGTTCCTTTTTCATTTTTTTCCCCCCTTTTTTCAGGATTTCTCTGTAATTAATTTTGATATAGGTGAAAATAATTTGGTTATACATGAATCACCCTATATATTTCGTAGTTCTATCCTCTCTCTCTCTCTCTCTCTCTCTCTCTCTCTCTCAGTTAGCTAAAGATACGTCATCGGACATGCGAGATCTTTGGAAACATTATCCTCTTTTATTATTTCCCCTAGCAAAGACAAAAAACAGAAGAAATATCCTTCTCTTTCCCTTCACTTTTGCAGAGTACAGTCCGACAGAACTTCAGCCGCAGGATTAATTACGCTCGTCCTTCTCTCCTTCTTTCTCTCTCTCTCTCTCTCTCTCTCTCTCTCTCTCTCTCTCTCTCTCTCTCTCTTAGTCCCTTTTTGATTTTTCTCTTCGAATAAAGTCCTTTGGAAAGTTTTCGAATGGCAAAAGCGAAGAGAGACTTAGCAAAAGGCGCGCCATACTATTAATCCTTGTCGAAATACGCGTTACTGAGAGGATAAAGAAGAAGAAGAAGGAGGAGGAGGAGGAGTGGAGGAGAAAGAGGAGGAGGAGGAAAAGCATCCATTTTGCATTTCCGAGTTTATCATTCGCTGCTAAAATGATTCCATTTTATTATCCTCTTCAAAAATATTACGTATCTATTTAAATAATTACTCTGCTTCTATAATTCATTGAAATTATGATTTTGTATTGTACCAAAGTTCGAACTTGTTTTTTTTCTTCTTTTTGTTTATTTACTTTTTCTTTTCTTTTTATTCTTCTTTCTTTGTTTTTTTTTTTCTTCCTTTCTTTTAATTTCGTTTTCTGTTTCAAAGAAGATCATAAAAAAGCTTTTTGCCGTTCCGACCAAAAGGAAACGGTCCCCCCCCCCCACCCCTCGCGTGCCGAGTTAATTATTTTTCGAAGAGGGAGTAGGATTCTTTCTCTCTCTCTCTCTCTCTCTCTCTCTCTCTCTCTCTCTCTCTTTCTTTCTTTCTTCTCCTACTTCTTCTTCTTCTTCTTCTACGTCTTCTTCTACTTCCTTCTTTTCCTTTCTTCTTTTTCAAGATCTTATTACAAACGCGGTGAACGTAGGAAAGGACGAAAGTTCGCGGTAAAAGGGACTTCTACGAAAAATCGCAAGACCACGAGAAACTCGTTTCCTCTTTCTCTTCGTTGGAGTTGT
>NC_062192.1:2494581-2522081 GCF_912470025.1 Vespa velutina
TGGGTCTGCGTTAGGAATGAAGATGGAGCGAGCGGGAGTTAGTAGTGGCGAGTCTCGAAGCATTTTCAGACGTGAGTCGTGCTCGATAGGCGAGTGGTCGCCCCTGAAATGACTAGTAGAGACTGCCTGCCGAGATGAAGGTGGAGGTGAAGGGCCTCGAAAGCTGGCAGAGGGTGCTGAAGGGCTTGGAAGAGTGGCGCGTGAGGGTGACGAGTGCCGCGGCAGCGTTTCTATTCGAGTATCTTGCAACGGAGACGCCGAGAACGGCCGATCCTATGAGCTATGAACGATGTCGACGACGACGATTTATTCGAATAAGTGCGGGACTTCGACGAGACGAACGAGGAGGAAAGGAAAGAACGATTACCAACCTCTTTTTTATTTTTACTTTCTCTCTCTCTCTCTCTCTCTCTCTCTCTTTCTCTCTCTCCTTCTCTCTTTATGTCTGTCTTTTTCTTTGTCTTTTGCTGTAGAACCCGCGCTGGGACAATCGAGTCTGGATGACGACTTCGTGTCCCTTTTAATTTTACCACCCTTCCTTCTCTCTTCTTTCTCTTTCTTTGTTTTTTTTTTGTCTTCTTCTTTTTCTTTTCTTTTTCTTTTTTTTTCAAGTTCCCCCTTTTCTCGAGTCCAATCGAGTATTCGCGTTTAAAAGATTACCTTACGTACAGAGACTATTTCCCATCCTTTACATTTCTTCTTCCCTTCCCCTTTGACGTTATCGCCGATTAACTGACTTAACGAGACGCATTTCCTCCTCCAGACACGATCTAACCATTTATCGCTTTACGATACCGCCGCCTTCATCGTTATCGGAAGGAGTGTTAACTCCGTGTATACGAAACACAGAGAGAGGGTGCCAAAGGGGTCTAATTCTATCCACGTCTAATTTCATTTGCCGGATCGCTTGTCTTTTTTTTTTCCTTTTTCTTTTCTTTTTGCGTTGAGTTCGAACGGGGAAGATGATAAAAAAGAAGGAGTAGAAAAAAAAGTGGAGCAAAAAAGATATGTGGTCAGGGCAACCCGTCTAAAGATGATGAACTAGCTCGTTGCAGGGTTCCCTTCGAAACTGGATCTCATTGTCATCCACCTTCCTCCTCTTTCCCCTAGCACGCGCAAACGCACGCACATATACATATACACATACACATACACACATACACATACACGCACACATACACGCACACACACACACACATATATACCTTCGCACGTCGGATATTGATTGCAGCACGCTCGGTGACTTACGATTTATGTCGCCGGAGCCATGGCCGGAATAACTGATGTCACGCCGAAAATTCACTTTTTTCTTCTATACCACCTGCGTCACCATGAATCCTACTTGACAACTGGAATCGTCTTAGAGAGAAACCCCTTACTTTCTTCTTACTCCACATTCTTTCTCAACCAACACACTTACAAAATAGCCTCACTATTCTCCATTAAAAGTTTAACTATGAAAAACGTTGGAATTTGTAGATAACAAATTTATCAATGACATGGCAAAAACTATAAATGATATCTTTCAATGAAATTTCTCTTGATTATGACTATTTTTTGATTGAATATAACTCGTACGATTTTATTTTAAATTGATTTGATTTGATTAGATTTGACTTGATTTCTTGAAATATAAGGACGAGCCAATAAAAAACTTTTTCCTCAGAGATATTGAAATTTTTCCAGGTGATCTTATCACGAATTTAATAACCCCTACAATAATTCATTGAATTTCATTCGTAGTGATTTACTTTCAATTTAATCACTTTGAATTTCTTAACTTAACGAACGTCTACTTGTCCAACGTTCATCGATGTAATGTTATATTTAACGACAACGATCTCATAACGTAGATAGTTCGTATTAAAGTTCTAACTTTGTTCAGTTAATCAAAATCATCAAAAGAGTATGTCGACTTTATAGCGAAGGTAGAGTGTAATATGAATTACCGTAAGCAACACTAATCACGAATCAACGTGAAAGAGAAATTAGAAAGGGAATAAATTGTTAGATCGTAACAACGTGTCGTTAATGTTCTAAACTTTTCATGGTTTAATTTGGAAACTTAGAAATGTGTGTGGAATTTAATGAACAACTTTACATGATTATTACATTAAAAATATCTCAATTTGAAAGTTACTCGTAAAATTTAAATTTTGTTAATAATTTATAATTTATAATTATTTTTTTATAGATAATTTTAATAATTATAATTGTATCTTTTCGCTCTCTCTCTCTCTCTCTCTCTCTCTCTCTTTCTTACTTTCTGTCTTTCAAAAAGATTTTAAACGGTCCCCTTGCGCTAACTTTTACGAAAGAACTCCGTGGGAATCCGAAGGATCGAACTCTTTTAAGACTCTTAGACTTATGCGGATTATGGTACATCACGTATTCAATTTTCACACGAGAAAGGACCAAAAAGGGGAGAGGGTGGGCTCTATAATTTGATGCCTGATATATCCAAAGGTTGAGCTAGGAAACTTATAATTTTGGTAGCTAGAAAGAGGTGAATGAATCGAGTGAACCTGTATGCAAGAAAAAGAGAGAAGCAGAGAGAGAGAAAGAGAGAGAGAGAGAGAGAGAGATAGAGTTTGAAAGAACCGTATAAGGCTGAGATAATTTCCGCGATAAGGCTCTTGCCCCGTATTACCCTACTAGTTAATAGGATCTGCGTTACTAACTTAGTTTGAAACTTAGTCGGACTTCTCGAGAGTAAAGAGTCTTCTCTTATGCTCGGTCTCTTTCTCTCTTATTTGGCCCGTCGCGATAGATTACCGTCGCCTGCAAAGAGCCGGAAATCATTGTGCACTTTGATTCTCAAATTTCACTAACCTTCTTCTCACCACATCATCTCTCTTCCCACTCTCTCTCTCTCTCTCTCTCTCTCTCTCTCTTTCTCTCTCTCCCTTTTTTCTATTTTCGCTTTAAATCTCTCTAAAATCTTCTTTTTCTCTTTTTCAAAGCCACGTTAATCCTCCTAGAATTAATCTCGAAAAGTAAGCCGTGCAAATTTTCGAAACCATGAAGATAAAAAGAAAAATATAGAGAAAGAGAGAGAGAGAGAGAGAGAGAGAGAGAGAAATTCAACAAATTCATGAGATAAATTAATGGTGAAAGTAATAAAATTAATACAAGTGATTTTATTTCGTTGATAATTTCTTTCAACGTTACACAATAATACGTTCCTATCTCGTGATAAGATCTTTTAGCTTATATAGAAATTAGATTGATATCTTTTGTGAAAATAATCATTACATACGTTTGAATGAAACAATGACGAACAAATTGCATCGATTTGTCAAAGAAATTACGCACGACAGGCGACAGGGAATCACACGGTCCTATTGTCTTTTTCTCTCGCGTTTTGCATCGATTATCTTTATCTCTCTCTCTCTCTCTCTCTCTCTCTCTCTCTCTCTCTCTCTCTTTCTCTCTCTCTTGCACGCGCGAAAGCGTTCTCTACAATAGCAGTATCCTTTCGTTACTTCTTTACACGTCACGTTACAATAGCATTGGGGTGGAGCTTGGGTGTATATGGGTCGATTCTTTGAGAATCGAGCATACTCGAATCTTTTCTTCGTACTCTTTTTCAATGAAAGGACATTTTCACTTTGGTGTACGTATGTATGTATACAACACGATCATACAGAAATTCACGTATAGAAAAAGAATGCCAACATCTACGTAAACATAGGTACATATATTTTATGTTTTTCCATTGAAGACAAGGCAACGTCATTGAAAGTCCTTCCTTTGTTGGCAAAACTCGTTTTCACGTATACACGAGGGCGAATCAACGCGTGAGCTCACAGGATGCCGTGTTAAAAAGCGAGCTAACATGGTGCGAGCTAGAAACGGTATTTCTCGACGGTAGTTCTCGACAAGGAACACCGTAACCGCATGCCAAAGTGTTCACTACGCTCCTCGACTCGGCTACATGCAGTCCCACGTGGTTTCTTCTCCCTTCAAAAACGGAGTTGGTAGGTACTAGTTCTCTCTCTCTCTCTCTCTCTCTCTCTCTCTCATTCTCTCTCTCTTTCTCTTTCTCTTTCTCTTTCTCTTTTCATCCTGGTTGTCTACTAGGACCTGAAACTATTCGATCGTTTGCATGTTTTCTCCCTAAAACTCTTGCAACGTGCTTCTCATCGTTTCAACTCTCTCTCTTTCTCTCTTTCTCTCTCTCTTTCTCTCTTTCACACTATTTCTCCGAGCTTGAAATTCTTAAATGAAGATAAAAGTCAACTTTTTCTAGTCGAATCCTACTAATCAAGATAGAATTTGAACGTATTTGTTGAATGAAAATAGGAAGAAAAAGAAAAATTCATAATTTTCACCTTTTTTTGGACTTACTATACCTACTTGTGTGTATGTATATATATATATATATATATATATATATATATATATATATACATATATATAGATTTCAATAGAAAATAATTTAATACGATTAAAAATCGAAGGTTGTCTTTAAAGATAAAGTCAGATAGATGATCGATAATCTCTGTGTGACTCTCTTCTATCCTATAAGCGACGAGCTGGATTACCGTTCAATTTGCTCCTTCGATTACTACGTCTTAACTCGGATTCAAGAATTATTGGACCCTAAAATCAGATACCGTTAATCGCTTCGATAGCTTCCCTCGGTTGTACTACCTGCTACTATACGTAGGTATATGTATTCTCTTCCAAACGTCATTAATCTCCGCGATGCTTTATGCTTTATCCGGAAGTAAATGTATCGTGAGAATAATAACATTGAGAACGTCTAAGTGGAAGATTATTTTTATGACGATACGAACGATTAATTCCAGTTACGAGTGGTATTCTATCGGTCAAATCGATTCATTTGACTTTTATACGTACAAGTTATATTTATTGGCTTATGTTCAATTATCGTTTATATAAAATATTATAAATAATACATAAGAAAATAATTATTTAATATGCGACAATTATATTCGTAATTATTTCATTCTTATACTTATTATTCGTATTTCCTTTCGTTCTATAAGATTATGTAATCCTTAGGTATAAATTTCATGTTCATACGAGTGAAAATCTGATTAAGAGTTTCTGGTAAATGATAAAGAGATTAAATAAATTATATTTGGAAATATTTCCAATGATGATAGCTTTTACTTCACATGATCGTAGGATTATTTTTACTTTTTCTTTTTAAATGAATTTCGACGAATATTTTGTAGAAAAATAAATCGTATCGATTGAAAATCGATTTGAAAGAATACAATTCATAGGTATTTGCATATGTGAAATATAATAAAATGGAAATTATTTTTAACGAAACAAATGAAAGAAAGGAAAACTATTAGAACGCGAATCTCGCAAATGAATTTTCTAAATGACACGAAGCCAGTACGACGTGAAACATAACGGATTTATCGGTTTTGTGGTTTCGGTCTATCAACCGAAAAGCCGCACGTCACTACCGGAAGCCAGGCGTGACCTCGCGAACTCTGACCACCATGGAAAGCACGCAGATGTCATCCTTGTTATTTCGAAGAATATATCGTGTGTAGAAAAAAATCTCATTGAATAGAAAATTATTTATACCGTGTACCATATAACATTTTTATTTTAACGATTATCATCTATATACTTTTCATTTCACCGTTTACTTTAATCCGACTCGAAAAAATCAAACGAATGAGATTTGTTTGAAAATTAATTACTGTTTAGAAAATCACTTACGATAGCTTTTGATATTTTCTTTTTTTTCTTTTTTTATTTTTTCTTTTTTTTTTTTTTTTTTTTTATGCGAATACACATGTGAACGAACGAATTTTTGTCAAATATATACATAGTACACAAGGTAAGATGCAAAAGTGTTAACTCTTTAGGAGGCGGAAAGATTCTTCTCTAGGGGTTCCTCTGCCAACTTTGCTTAGACAGATCTGATTTATACGCAAAGGCAGGTTTTGGTTTGAAGAAACTTATCTCTACCTCTTTCTCTCTCTTTCTCTCTCTCTCTCTCTCTCTCTCTCTCTCTCTCTCTTTACTTCTCTCTATCTATCTCAAGCTTACTCTTATCATTCCTTACACTTTTCTCAACGAAACTCACAGACTTAGTTTTCTTCGTTATACGACCTCACGTAGCATCCTTGCCTAAAACAGAACCTTCCCCTTTGCCCTTTACGCGCCTTGCTATCAGATTTAATGCTTATGCCTCGACGCTTTACCTTTCTGGTCTTCTGTCACTTGGCACTCAGCTTCGCAAGATAAGAAAGCATCTACCTCTTTGATACTGCACTTCCAAACGTTATTTCCTTCGTCGTGCGTTTCAACGAGATTGAAGCTCAAGATTGAAGCGGGCTATGTAAAAGTTCGAAAATAGATAGATGGAAAGAAAGAGAGAGGGAGAGAAAGAGAGAGTGAGAGAGAGAAATAAATAGAAACTACGTTTTTAAAAAATCTTATATATACATTTAATATCCTCTTTCTAAGCGCATATTCATTATCTATTTGCAAGTTTCTCGAAGATAATTACAACTTGCAATTCAATATATTCATCAAATAAATAGAAAGTTAATAAATATTTTTAAAGCCAACATGTTCGAACAAGTGAACAAAAAATATTATTAGAGAATAAATAAATAAATAAACAAAAAGAAAAAAAGAAAGAAGAAAGACACTAAACATTGCTATTGAATCCTATAGAAGATTCACGATTGTGTTTTCCATACATTGAAAACCGCTGGTCCAATAAAGCGAACAATTTTCTGTCAGGTGAGCGTTAAAGGCGTATTCGTACGAGTTTCACAGATTCACTGAGTGTATCTCCGTTCTACGTGTGTACGCGCCAATTCACTTGTATCTCGGTTATACGTGCTCTCAATAGTAACGGCGACACAACAACAACAACAACAACAACAACAACAACAACAACAACAACAACTATACAACAGTAACAAAAACAACAATAAGAGGCAAACATGCAACGAGGCGAATTTTGTATAGTGATGGTCGACGACTGCTATCCGACGCTTACGAGATCTGCCTGTGTAAACACGTCCGTCCAATACTTTGTAGGAGAGGGTGAAACTGGAGAGGGACGGGAGGTGAGATTGGAAGTGTAAGGGGTCGGACTGGGGAGGGGGAGGGGAATGAAACGTACGACAACAGGGTGCATTGTCGGACTGACAAACTGGCGCGAGGATTCACGGAGGGTAGTTTGACCCTTCCCATGTCCTCGCGTTGTCCTTTAGAAACGTCACAACTTTCTCCCGCTCATTCACCATAGTCATTCACACATAATGGGAAGGGTGAAGGGAGAATAAGGGTAAATGAGAGATAAAATCACGTTCTTGCGATTTCCTTTACCTCCTATGTCCAATCTCATTCTCGAAACTTACGAATCGTTTATGCAGGAAGCAATCTTATTTATTTTATCGACACTTCCAATTTGTTTTTAATGAAAGGATTAATTTTGCAATACCTACGATTCTTTCATCACTCTTCCTTCTTTTTATTTTTTTATTTTTTTATTATTTTTTATTTTTTGTTTTTTTTTTTTTTTTGTTTTACCTCTTTCGAACGATATCGAAGCTATTCGTAATATCAATTCCATTGTAAGATAATTTTTTTCATCGCTCAACAGTATCCCAGAATTTTTGTGAAATATTTTTTTCGATCTCAATTTTTTTTTCTTTCCTTTTTTTTTTATTATCGATAACCTTGTTTGCTTTTTATCTTTCTCTCCTCGTTCGTAATTCAAAGCGACCGGATAACGTTCAAACAATATTCCATATACGAATGTCGTGCAAATAATTTACAAATGTTACATAGTCGATTTCTAACTTTTTTTATCATCGTACAAAAATGTATTCTTTTAATTAGAGATATATACAAAAAAGAAAAAAAAATTCAATTGGAGTGAGAAGAAGAGAGAAAGGAAAACATATCTTCGATAAAAATCAAACAAGATTCACATGTATGTGGAGCATTGTTGTACTCCTTGGAGAGATTTGAGATAGCTGCTGATTAGGAGCGAACGAAGTCCGTTCCCTGTCGACTGGAGTGAACGAAGTTACTCGCTTTATTTGTCGTCGCTCGTTGCGCAGAACTCCGTGAAAAGTTCGCGAAGTGTTTCTAAAGTGTCGCCAAGTGTTAACGTCGAATTCGTTGGCGAAGAAAAATTTCAAGAATTTCAGAAGAATAAGTATTGAAGGCGAAGTTTGCTTACTTGAAGCAAACATCTATGTTATAATAATAATAATAATAATAATAATAATAATAATAATAATAATAATAAAATATAATAATAATAATAATTATAATAAAATAACGCAAATATTTTTAGAACAAATATATAAACAAGCGAAAAAGAATTGCACACTATTATACTTAGCTACAATATAGACCAAAAAACAAACTACTATATAGAATCTATTTGACGAATAAGAAAATATTAAAAATAAAATAGAAACTAATGGAAAAGGAAGAATATACAAGGAAAACATCGATACATAATTAACTAGGAAGACGTACAACAAAAAGGATACATGCAAGTAGCTACAAAAAGGGATACTCCATCCACAAAACAGAAGGATTTGCAATAGTTATACACGATGAAATAATTCCAACAAAAAATTATCAGAAATACATTATTAAAAACAGCGAACATAGAAGACGATACATTCTGGAAATCACGTTAATGTAGATCATATAACTGGCATATATACAAAATATTAATTGTAAACGAACACATCACTAAATAATATATCAACAAATAATCGACAAATACAAGATAAAGTAAAGTAACATGCCGTATTATGGATATACAACCATAACAATATTAGAAACCGAGGAGTATAAATTATACTGGAACGTAACGCGATGTTTAATGGATAAAATAATTCCATATAACATACCAGATATCACTTTTCAGAATACAGCAGACAAAATGACGTATCTGATTGATATACCGGTCCCAAATGATACGAACGTACAACAAAAAAAATATAACGATAGAATAAAAAAAAAAAAAAAAAATAAAAATAATTGAAAAATACACGTCATCTGCAAATAGAAATATAATGGAAATGAAGAAAAAAAAAAAAACGCGAAGTATACATAATACAAATAATAATATCTGTAAAAGGCATCGTACTCTCTAAATTCGAACAATATATAAAAGAAATAGCATTGGATAAGAGTATACATTAAAAAATATAAAAAAAAAAAAAAACAATTATATTCAGAACGTCCGATACAGTTAGAGCTTTTCTAAATAAGGAAAAAGAAATCTAAAAGAACTGACAAAAACCCGTCCTGGTAGAAATAAAAAGTCTCAATGAACGATATCATATTATATCATAACAATAATAATAATAATAATAATAATAATAATAATAATAATAATAATAATATTTATGACAACAACAAGAACAACAACAATAATAATAATAATATTAATAATAATGATAATGATGATAATACTAACGGGAGTCGATCAAGACAGACAGAGAGAGAGAGAGAGAGAGAGAGAGAGAGAGAGAACGAGAAGAGTAATTTCTCTTGGGGGCAAACGACTGGAGGCAAGACGTTAACGCATCTTGGAATTGCAGCTTCCATGAGTTTAGCCCTTACCGTCCATAGAAGTAGCCTGAACAGTCACGACAAGACGGGCTCATCCAATTAACTCAACGTACATTATACAAGGGAAAGGAAAGAGCCGAAGCGTGAGAAACGCGAATCCAATGACGATAGTACTTGCGAGAGTAAAGGAAAGAGCGAGAGAGATAGATAAGATGGAAAAAACGAGAGAGAGAGAGAGAGAGAGAGAGAGAAAGAGAGAGAGAGAGAGAGAAAAAGAGAGAGAGAGAGAGAGAGAGGGATTATGAGGAAAGAAACGAGTTTACTTTGCTCGTGAGTCGATATGGAATCTTCTCTGGCACGTGTCCTCGAAAAGTTAAGTAGCCAAAAAGTAAAAGAAAAAAAGAAAAAAGAGAAAGTTAAGAGGACCTTCTAAGAAAAAAGTATCAAACGTAGTACGTACAAAATCAGGTTTTAAGATTCTTTCTCTTCTAAAACGAAGGCGAAATTTCCTCTTCTTGAAAAAAGAAAAAATAAAAAATAAAAAAGGAAAGGTAAGAGAAAATAAGAGAAGAAACAAGAAAAAGTAAAGAAAAGAGGAAAGAAAAAGGAAAAAAGTAACGAGAAAAGAAATAAAATATTGTTCCTCCAAGTTCGAAGTAATCTGACTTTTCGACCCTAATAAAGTGGATAAACGTTTAAATTCGAGAAGAGATAAAGTAATTGCGTAGGGGAGGAAAAATGGTGGGAGAAGAATAGAAAATGGGCGATGAGGGTAGCTTCTAACATCGCGAAACCTTTGCTTAGAGTCAGGATGAAGTTCGTGGGAAAATTCCTTTCCACGGTGGGGCCTCACGAGAAAGGAAGATTCCTCCTGTAGGTTAAAGTATTCAGCAGTCACCTACTCCTTCCCTCCTCCCCCACCTCATCCTCGTCATCCCATTCGCTCCTTTTACTCCTCCCCAGAGTTGTGTTTTCCGTAACTCACAAAGCTTTTCCCTACTGTACTGTTGCTGCGCTCTTCCTCTCTCTCTCTCTCTCTCTCTCTCTCTCTCTCTCTCTCCCTCTCTCTCTTTTTATCCACGCTTGGCGAGATGCGACAAGCTTCGGGGAACAAACAATGCACTTTGCAGTAACATGTTTTACGCCGAGCGTGGCTGCCCTCCGAGCGGAGAAGGCAGAAGAGGGTAGCCACTATCTTCATCTTCTTCTTCTTCTTCTTCTTCATCTCCTTCTATTCCTTTAACTTTCTCTCTCTCTCTCTCTCTCTCTCTCTCTTCGTCGTCTTCTTCTTCTTCTTCTCCTTCTTCTTCTTCTTCTTGTGACAGTCGCGAACGCAGGGCGATACGCTTCGTTGGAAAGTACACGCCGTTTGTTTCTCAAAGGTCGTCATCACGCCTGAAATGCTATTTCCACGTTAGGGAACGCCTCTTTATGTCTCTTAAGAAAAATGCAATGACAGCTATTTTCTTTTTCATTCACATTTTATATATATATATATATATATATTTTTTTTTTTTGTTCCTTGCGTCTTGTTTTTTTTTCTCCACGCTTCCCCTTCACCAAAGGTAATACTTCCGTTTTCTTTCTTCTTTCTTTTTCTTTTTATTTATTTGTTTATTTGTTTTCTTTTTTCTCTCTATAAAATCTACGTTAAAGAAGGGAATTGAGCTATAAACGTCCTTCGGAAACGTCGATGAAACGGATTAGACAAAGAACAATGGCGGACACGCCTTTAAAAGATCCTTACTCGAACGATCCGCAATGTTACCCTTTGCTTTTAAAGGATAAATCAAGGAAAAAGACTTTGTACAAGTGAATTCGTAAAATAAATCTTACGTTTTTCTTTTCTTTTTTTTTTCTTTTTCTTTCTTTCTTTCTTTCTTTAATTTTTTTCCCTTATTCGTCTTCGACCGATGTTTAATTTCGTGCATCTTAATAGTTTGATGTTTTATTAATCTCAAACAGGAATGATTATTTATAACGTTTGGAAGGAAAATATGAATGAAAAAGAAAAAAGTAAAGAATAAAGAATGAGAGAGGACTATCACCAGCACAAGCGACTTCTTTAACTTTTCAATTCGTTCGCGCCTCTCGAAGGACAATGAAAAAGAGAAAGATAGACAGACAGAGAGTGAGAGAGAGGGAGAGAAAGAGAAAGAAAGAAAGAAAGAAAGAAAGAAAGTGAGAGAAAGAGAACCTAACTTGAGTAGTTCGCTCGAAGAAGTAAGAACAAACTGTGGGCGCAGAGAAATATTTTAATATCTTTCTCCCTCGACGGCTGACCTCCGGTTTGTCGTGCGCGCGTGCGCACTCACCTATACCCTCGCTCGATAGAGGAGAGAACGTTGAGTTTGTGATGAAATAAAGAAATCGTTCTACTTTTTGATATTTCCCTCTGGTAATTCGTTTTGAACGAAACACTTCGTGATAACGTATCCCGATACTGAGATACTCATCAGATAAAAAAATAAAAAAAATAAAAAAAAATAAGTTTCTTCCCTTTTTCTTTTTTTTTTTTTTTTCATTTTTCTTTTTTTTCTCTCATGATAGATCAATCTTTTTCTTACGATATTTACAAATTCTTTTCTTACATTAAAACGATAGTACTCGATTATTCAATAAATTATAAATTTGATTATTTTTGTCATCCCTTTATGTTCCTTAAATGACTCGATTTAAATCGACTTAAGTACTAACTCGACAGGGATTATTAATCATAACGACGAATAGAACAGCCAATGATCAATTTAAGAAAATAATAATAATTGTTAAGGAAAACATTGATCTACGAGGCAAGCGTTCATTAGAATGCAAGTTGGAAAATGCTTTGTGGCTGTTAATAGTACGTTGGTGGAAGGTCGGAAGGCCTTGTTACGGATAGGTCATCGCGATTGCTCAAGGCCGGTCAACCTCAAGCACAAATGAGAACCCCTAGTCGAATGTAGGATTCACGGCACGCGGTAGGTGATTCCATTAGCTCGCTTCCGTTCTTGGTCTGTCCTTCTATAGCTCCCACTCACTCACTCACTCACTCACTCACTCACTCACTCACTCACTCTGGACCCTCCTTTCTCGGAGAAGGGTGAACAAGAGAGATAGAGTAAGGGAGAGGGTGGCGAAAATACGTGTGGCACGTTCTCCAAGTGAGTCTGTGTGTATATGTCTCTGTATAATGTTAACTGCATGCAAGGTGCAAATTCCATGCGAACGCGGACACTGATTACTGCGCTGCACAAAGGCTTATATTCTATTTTGTCTTTCTACCTCTCTCTCTCTCTCTCTCTCTCTCTTTATCATTCTCTCTATATCTCTATCTATCTATCTCTCTTTGTTTCTCTCTCTTTCTATATCTATTTATCTCTCTTTGTCATCTTCTTTTCTTAATAATTAATTCCTTTGTTAGTTCTTAATTTGTAGTTTAAATTGAATTTATCGTTTATTCCGTTTTTCTTTTCTTTTCTAAAGGAAGTTTTCATGTTCCAATAAAATCTATTTCTCTTTCTTTTTCTTTCTTTAAGATTTGGCGAGTTGTCAAAGGTATCCTTATTTCCTTTCTTTCTTTCTTTCTTTCTTTCTTTCTTTCTTTCTTTCTTTCTTTCTTTCTTTCTTTCTTTCTTTCGTTCTGTCTTTCTTTCTCCCTCGAATAGCATCTTTTTAACCACAACGTTCTCTTAGCACTCATTTCTTTGCATCTTGTGTGCCGCTAATCATTATTCCACAGGAATGTCTTTCCTCTCGTTCTTCCTCCTCCTTTTCCACTATCTCCTTTTCGCAAAATCTTAAAATACGTTCTTACTTCGGTCACGAAAGTCTCTACGTCCTTCTCCATTCAGGATTCACCGTTGGCACTATGAAAAGTCCTTTGTTTTCCGAGAGGCTCTTTCCTTCGTTCGTTCGTTCGTTCGCTCGCTCGCTCGCTCATTCTTTCGTTCTTTCGTTCGTTCGTTCAGAGATGCACTTTGCCCGTTGCCGAGACAGAAATTGGAGAGCGAAAAGAGTACGTAAAAGAAAGTAAGAGAATGAGAGAGAGAGAGAGAGAGAGAGAGAGAAAGAGAGAGAGAGATAGAAAGAGTGTTATTGTTAGGCGCATTTCGAACTTCGAAGCCAATGTCTTATTCGGAATAAAAAGAAAATACGTTGAGAGGGCAAAACGATTATTGTAAATTTCAATTTTCCAACTTTCACTACGCTCCGAAGAGTTGAACGGTTTTCGTTAAGAAAAAGATCATCTCTCTCTCTCTCTTTCTCTCTCTCTATCTATCTATCTCTTTCCCTCTCTCTCTCTCTCTTTCTCTCTCTTTCTCTCTCGTTTAGAAACTAACGAAAGAACCAAGATGCTATTATCTACTTTTGGCGTTATCTACCATGATTTTCTCCTCAAAGTATAAGTAGGAAACAATTACTCGAACAATTGTTGTAGTAATTAACAAAATTAATATACTCCAAGTTTTTATATCCCTCATATCGTTTCAAAAATCTCACATTTTGTTAAATTTTTCTCTCTCTTTCTCTCTCTCTCTCTCTCTCTGTCTTTCTCTCTCTTTCTTTCTCTCTCTCTCTCTGCCTTTCTCCCTTTTTCTCTTTTTCATTCTATATATATATACGCGCGTTTCGTGTTGTTTCCCGCAAGGAAATATTCACTTTTTAGATGTTTCCCTTTCTGACCCGTATAATTCTTCGTGCAGAAAATCATGATACACTTTTCGAGATCCGAGATATAGACAACTGGCCGGTTGTTGTTCTATAAAATTTACATTTATTAAAAACTTCCACTTCTTTTCGACTGGAAAACAATTTCGACCGAGTACTCACACTGAAACACGGGAACAGCCGAGAGAATGGAAATTTGACTCGATCGAATTTTTATTTCGAATTTGTTTTTTTTTTTTTTTTTTTTTTTTTTTTTTTTTTTTTTTTTTTTTTTTTTTTTTTTTTTTTTTTTTTTTTTTTTTTTTCGTTTTACAAAAATTCAACGCGTTTCGCATTCGTACGACATCGTGCAAAAAAAGTTATCGCTATGTCGTAGTGTGTCCTACGTTAATCTATTTTTTTACACTTTCCCTCAATCCTCTCCTATGTCCACGCCCATTCCCCCGCTCCTTCCAACCTAGAGTACTAGGATGACCTAGAGTGATCAAGAATTTCAACGAAAATCATCCCGATTATTATTCATCCAACAGAAAAGCGGGCTTTCCGTGCAAATTTCAAATGTCCGATAAGGATCTCGCAGTAAACGAGATATTCGATTGTTAGAGCGAAACGTTTGCTTTTATTAAAAGCTTATATCTGCATAATGTCGATGGTATCCCGCATTTTGAGATTTATAGAAGCAGCGTATAACACGGTCTTTTAGCCGTGTCGACGAATAGATATTTCTGAACAAACGAACTAATCAACTGTGATTAACCAGTACTGCTTTGATAGTATAACGACGATTCGACGAGATTTTCGTTTTGGACTATGCTTTTTAAAACTACTCACTCGTCAAGTGAGATAATTCCCTTTGTTTCTCTTCTCTCTCTTTCTCTTTCATTCTATTTCTCTATTTCTCTCTCTCTCTCTCTCTCTCTCTATTTCGTTTGTATTCGATTCCATTGGTTTTGCGAGATTTTGCTATTTTTTAAAAACATCGAGTTTTGGCTCGAGGTTAATTGAATAATCGTTCGTTGGTTGAAAATCGATCGATTGTCGAAATGAAACGAAAGAGACAAAGAAGAAAAAACACAATTCTGTGAGTTTCAAATTTTTGTTATTATTATTATTATTATTATTATTAATTTTCTTTTTTTTCTTCTCTTTTTTTTATTGTCCTCCATCAACGATAACGATGACTTTTTTATCAACATTGATTATATTCTTTCCAACGAATTTAAGTGTGTCCGGCTTGTATTAATAGCAGAGAAATGAAGAACGAGAGAGAGAGAGAGAGAGAGAGAGAGAGAGAGAGAGAGAGACGAAACAAGCGTCTAAATTTTGTCGACGAAGGAATTATTGGACACTGCTCGGCAAATTAAACTCCGACAACGAGAGTAGAATAAGCAAGTCGTAAATGTCACTCCTCGAACTTCCTCGTAATAATCTCGCCAAAGTTCGCTTTATTCCTGTTATAGCACGTAAATGACGGCATACAAAGTTCACAAAGAAAAGTAAGATGACGTACAAACGGAAGCAACAAATATATTCCTTTTGTAAAAATGTTCCTTGGAATTTTTTCAAACATTTTTCAAAACTTTTATTTTAATACATATATATATATATATAATATTTTATAATACAAATATAAATATTTTATATAAATATACAAGCGTAAATATTTTACATAAATATAAAAAATTTATCTTTTTAATAATGAAAATTACATTTCCAGATACTATATATTCGAGTTATCGATAAAAATATTAAGGAATATTGCGTAAGGATGTACGCGAATCGATAGGGATGGAAGTGAGAGGTGGATGAGGAGGGGCGTTTAAGGGGGTCAAGCATTTCACTTTGGGAATGCATTACGGCCATTTTTACGAAGACCACTTGCCATCAATTCGTGCGAGAGTTGGCCACGGCACGGAGGGTGGTCTAGACGGGAATAACATAGCGGTAGTGGTATTAGTATTAGTAGTAGTGGTAGGGTCCAAGGCTTCGTAAAGATGAAGGGGTTGAAAATCTCGCTACCACATGGCGTGGCACGGATAGATCATACATCATTCCTTTACGAATGAAGCCTCCAGATCCTTTTACCTACCGACACAACGTGCTCCCGTTCTTTTCGTCTCACCCTTTCCCACCCTCTTCTCCTCGTCCATTTACCCTTTCGAGAATCTCCAGGGTACGAGCAACACGCCATCCTTCAAACCCCACCTCCTACATAATACGAAGTACTACTCTCTACGTGTATGTATACGCGTATATTCTCTCTCTTTCTCTCTCTCTCTCTCTCTTTCTCTCTCTCTCTCTCTCTCTAACTATCTCTCTTTCCCTCTCTTTTCTTGCTGGGTTTGTGGACCAAGCAGAAAGCTGGCATTTACGAGATTCTTGTGAAAACTCTGTTACCCAAGCGTGCGAGCTTAAGTTGTACTTTTCTGCTTCGTGAACGCTCGAGAATACAGCGTCCCTCTCTCTCTCTCTCTTTCTCTCTCTCTCTCTCTCTCACCCTTTATCTATCTATCTATCTATCTCTTTCTTTCTCTCTCTCTCTCTCTCTCTCTCTCTGTTTCACACTCTTTGTCCTTTTCTCTCTCTTTTTTTGCTTTCTCTTTCCCCTCATTTTCTCTCAACGAAGTGTAAGAACCCATGCGAATTTACTCGATAAAAGGAAGCCGTTATCGCGGTACTCGGACGATTTCTTCCGTTGAAGCTCGATTTTCACTTTACGTTGGAGACCCTTCGGACGATCGTAAAGACTAACTGAAAAAGGAACAAGCTCTCTCTCTCTCTCTCTCTTGTTGTGTTCTAACGTTGTAGCTCGAAATATAGGAAGACTTGTTATCGAAGATCGAATCTTTGGCTTATCGAAAATTTAGAAAAATGATATAAAAGAGGTAGAAAAATATTGAAAGAATAATTTTTAGATTTTAAGATTTGTAAATATTTCTCTGAATGAATTCAATATTTGACAATGGGCAATTAAATTAATGAAATATATATATATGTATATATATATATATATATATATGTATATATATATATATATATATATATATATATATACATACGTATGTATATATAATATAGTAGCTCCTATTTAAACGTTTGTCACGAAATTACGAAAAGAAAAGTTTTGTGGCACGATCGGGCGTAACGAAGGCTCCTCTTTTTTTAACTAGTTTCGCTAACCAGCTTTCCGTTCGTACAACTTTGCTCACCACTTTCGCACAGTTTGTCGACTTAAAGCATTCTATCTTTCTCTCTTTCTTTTCTGTAAACTTCGACGAACTATTGATCAATTGAGTAATAAGAAAAAGCTTGCTTTCTCTCTCTCTCTCTCTCTCCCTCTCTGTCTTTCTTTCTCTCGCTGTCTTATTTCAATTGTAGATGTATACATACATACATTGTTACAAAGAAAAGTAGTAATCAAAAAGCTTTAAAATCAAGAAAGCATGGAAGTGATGTACTTGAAAGGATCAACCATGCATTATCCTTTGATACTTTAATCTGGTAGAACAGTGCATTGACGATGGTGAGCAACGATGTTACAACGTTTATGCGATTAACGGTGGTTCGGTAGGTAAAGGAAACACACGGTGCCTCTCAGCGTTGTCTCTATCTCTCTCGTCCTTCGTAATAGTTGGCATTGCCCTAGATATACCAACGTACGTATATATCGCAGTCGGCTCGAACAATGGAATTAATTATAAAGCCTGTTCGGATAACCGCAAAGCCCGCTACTTGCGGGAGTTCTTCCCACTCATCCCCCTCCTGCCGTTATATACCACTCCACTCTGTTTCTGTCTTTCTCTTTACTGTGATATCTTCGGTCATTCTCTTACATAGCTCTCTCTCTCTTTCTCTCTCTCTCTCTCTCTCTCTATTTCTCTCTCTATCTGTCTGGCTTTCTCTCTCTATCTCTATCTTTATCTTCCTGTTTCTCCAGGAATCTCATTGCTACAACTTCACGTGAGAAAGCCCTGTCTTCGACGTTGAAATAATTAGCGTCTGTATCCGCTTGTCGAACGGTTCCTATTATTCGAATGTCTCTTGTCAGTGAACAACATTACTGGATCCGATCAATATCTTTGTCGTATCGAATCTAAAGACCTCGCTTTTCACGTTTTAATACTTTGTTCATTTGGATTTTTGAATTTTTGGATTATGTATATATGAAATTGAAAGTATCAAGGACAATTCTTTATTTAGTTAACAAAAAATTATGTTTGTTATCGTTGTTTCAGTAATTTTTTATTTTTTATATAAAAATAATTATGATGATGATTTCAATGTCAATAAAAAGAGGACGTTTTCCCCTTTAAAACGGTCTTTTTTTCAAGTCTCTACGACTTTTCGTTCCGAAGATATAAGCTTATAAAAATTACATTCATAATTTTCTATTGTACAGCTGTTCGTAGTAATCGTAATAGTAGTAATAGTAGTAATAGTAATAGTAATAGTAATAATAAAGGAGTAATTCATGTAAATTCTTAGAATTTATATAGGTCAGTCATTCATTAACTTCTTTTCTAAGAAATTATATAGGTCAGTGGGTCAAAGTAAATGCATTTTATTTAAATGGGAATATCTTCGGAACTAATAGTCGTAGAGACATAAAACAAAAAGCATTTTTAATGATAATTTTTCCTCTATCTATATATCATATTAGCAATAATTATTTAATAATTGTTATAAACAATTTATTATACAAAATTTTTCTATAAACAATTTTTTGTTAATAAGCAAAGTTTATTTCAAACAAATCTTCGTGTTCTCAACAAATTAATAACAATTGTGCAAAAATTGTTATAAACAATTTGTTATAAACAATTTTTTTCACAAACTTTTTAAAGAAGTTAAGGATCCTTTCGAACGTCATTCTCGACTTTCTCGATATATTAATGACAATTATTTAACAATTGTTATAAACAATTTTTATGAAAAATTTTTTATAAACAATTTTAATAAGAAACTTCTTAGAGATACGAGAATCATTTAAAGGATCGTATCTCTCGACACATCGGATAATAAAAATTATTTAACAATTTGTTATAAACAATAACCATGTGATATACAAAAATAAAATAATACAGTGGTTCTTTTTCCTTTTTTATTTGTAATCGATTTAATTAAGTTTTAAAGGGGATTGATTATTTGTTTATATAACAAAGATCGCATAATTTTTGAAGTGATGTATTAAAAATATGTTAAAATACATTTCGCGTTCTTTCGCAATGTGTGCTCGCACCAATTCAGCGTTCATTTCGAGTTACTACGTGGAAAGGTATGCTGTACGCATTCGTTAAATGTGCGTTCGTTTACACTCTATTACGCGATACCATACTCATGCACAGTTCGAATACTCGCGTTGGGATTTGCAATGGATAGTTGGATAGTCGCGCGTCGATCATCGTACTCGCATGCGTCCACAAAAATATGGTCAAAATTTTAACAATCTCAATTCGAAAAACGCCACATTGGTCGTTCTTCTGCACGCAAAAAAAAAATAATAAAAAAGAAAAAAGAAATAATAAAAAAATAAAAAATAATAAAAACATTTCACGATCCGTGTTTTCAGTAATTATTATTCCGTCGTAACATTACAATTATTGTGTAACATATAAACGATGGTAACTAAATTCAAAATACGTTCGATGTGTTTTATACATATATTTTATATTATGTAATATTTGTTAACAATATATTAATGTTAATAATTAAATTCGGCACATGTCTAAATGATCTTGTATATATATAATATATACATGTATATGTATATATATATATATATATATACTTTGGATTGATATCTGTAATTTTCTGAAATTTCTTTTAGCTTTTCTTACTGCAATAGATTTATAAAAATAAATATATCTCTTATATATTTTTGTACACTTTATGGACATATCCGTTTTTTCGTTTCATGTTCTATTTACTATGACAACCATGAATTCACCGAAACATATGTATATTCGTAATATATAATATATATATATATATGTGTGTGTGTGTGTGTGTGTGCGTTTGTGTGTGTATGTTTGTAGGTATGTATATAAGTAATTACGACCGAACAAACAACGTCACTGTAGACGTGGCTAATTAAGGTACGTGGACATGCTGTAAGTCCAATTATTATCAGTAATTTATCATGTAAATACACTGATCATAATTAGACAGGAATCCGTTCCCGATTCATACAAGTATATTCTCTACGTATTTTTAATTATAATGTAAGTACGTATGTGCGAACAATTTGACAAAAGAATACAATTTTTATTTATTATTCATAATCAATTTTCGATTGATTAATCGATCGATTAAATCAACATTTTTATTTATTTTTATTTTTGTTTTAGATTTACATTCTTGTTCATTTTACGTTAATATTCTTTTTCTATATTTAATAACTGTCATGCAAAGGAGAAAGAAATATTTCTTTTATATAGATATTCTCCTCTCTCTTTCTTTATTCTTTTAAAATTTTCTTCTTCGTTTTCAATCTTCTTTCATTTTTATCGAATAAACGAATTCCCAGGTTGTACCTGTTTTTCGTCGAGAAAAGCAGTTCTCCTCGCCACAAAGGCCATGATTGCGAAAACGCTTGTTTTGCTTCTTGACAGGTACCGCTATGTCGACGTCGTTGTTATACCAAAGTCGAGTCAAGGCGACGAATTTGCGGAAACCGTTTCGATTTTCTCACGCGGAAGACGACACACGCATCGCTATTCCGTATTTGATTTTGTTGTTTCTAGAAAATGTCTTATATCTCCGGATATTAAGTGAAGATTTTGAATAATTCAAAATTCAATATATCGTAAATATTTATGAAGAAATTCGTTTAACTATAAAATTCTTAATCAAGTGTAAGCTTTTGTTACGTAAAAAAATTCATTCGAAAAATTCAATGAAAGAAAAGTAAATCTTCATGAAAACAAACGAATTTATTTGACGTGACTAATTGTAAGTCTTACAGAGAGCGAAGACAGGAAGAGGCATAAAATCGCGAAATTATTGCACACGCGATCCAGAAATTTACGAGGGGAAACTTCGAAACGATTCTCGGGTCGGCAGAAACTTCAACCATAGAAAGCAACGTTTTAAACCGTTTCGTAACCGACTATTTCCAACGATTACTTCGTGTACCATCTTAAACATACTACAACAAAATAACTAACGAATATCGTTGAAACTTTTAGTCGATTAGTTTTATTTGAAAACAAAATAAAAATAAATAAACAAGAAAAATTCAAGGAAATCATATTGTATCGTATTTGGTTATATCAAAATCAATTTGGTATTGTATAGATTCGATTGAAGAAACTTTTTAATGCAATGATAAATAAAATAATATAATTAAAATTAAACAATATGACGAACATAAATTTGATTCCTATGTATTTTCGAATTAGTTCAGAAAACATATATATATATATGTATATATATATATTTTTATTAATTTTCGAAATAAGTGTACGGTGGTTGATATATTCATATGTGTGTGTATATATATATATATATGTATACACATATACATATATACATATGTGTGTATATATATATATATATATATAATTTTAGGTGCATAGAATAAAATACATCAACCATCGTTCATCTATATCAAAGATATGAAGATTAATAAAAATTTGATAAAATATTTATCAAAGATTTCCATAAAAGTTAAAGTAGAACAAAGTAGAGCCTCTTTCGATTGTAGTTCGTATAAGGAAAAGTTGAATCGCCGAGAGGATCGTCGAAAGTTAAGGAAAGACGATAAATCGTGTAACTCGGTCAGTCGGTAGGGACGGAAAAGTTTGTCCAAGGGTAGAACGAACCTTCTCAGGAGGTTCTCCTTCTTTTCCTTCTAACATCGAATGGTAATCCATGGAGGTACGTGCGTCGTTGGTAAGGAAAGGGGGAGATCGAAATCAGGACTTGGTTTGTCGCAAATAGCGAAGCTAAAGAAGGATACAAGGATGTCTCGATGGTGAAAGTAGACACGAGCTTTGAGAAAGTTTTACCGTTGGGTCCGCGAACAAGATTGGACTTTCTTGCTGTTGCTACTACTACTGATGCTACTACTGAAGAGAGAGGAGAAGAGGATCTTAAAATCCCTTGGGGATCGCTTACCCTAATCGCTAACGCCTTTAAACCTTCATCTTACTTTCTCTCTCTCTCTCTCTCTCTCTCTCTCTCTCTCACACACTTTACCCTCCTTTTATATTCTCATTCTAACACCCAAAGATTGCGAGTTTTCAAGACGAATACGACGAATACGACTTAAGAAGCTCGCTAAACGTTGACGTGTCTTCGAAAATACCATCTATCTCTCTCTCTCTCTCTCTCTCTCTCTCTCTCTCTCTCTCTCTCTCTCTCTCTCGTTCACGTTCTCGTTCTCGTTCTCGTTCTCACTTTCCAGAAAAGGGGAATGTAATCGATTTGTCGTAAATGGAAAACGTGCCACGTACCTCTATCTCTTTTCTCTCTTTCTCTCCCATTCGTTTTTACTCCTGATTGGATCGATCGCAAGCAAGGTAATTCGTCGTACGCATGGAAAAGTTTACGGCTATGGGAAAAGCTTGGAAACGGAGGGATGTTAGAATCGAGGAACGATTTTGATTGATGGAACGCGTTCTGCTCCGCTGAAAATCTCGAACCAAAACGATCGGATACTAAGTTTCCATGTGTCAAAAAAACTATTACAAATGTAACTATCTGTATATACGTACATACATACATACATACATACATATATATATATATATATATATATATATGTATGTATATATTGTTTAAACATACATTTAAAAACGATTAATTGTCGTCTTTCGTCCATTGTTGTGAGATTTTATACATCTCTCTGTCTCTCTCTCTCTCTCTCTCTCTCTCTCTCTCTCTCTCTCTCTTTCTGTTTCATTAGCTATAACTACTATGTAATCGAAAAGATAAAAAAAGAAATATCATCGAGTTCTTCCATTTATTTATATAAGGATATTACAAGGGCCGATGTTTTTTGTTACTCACTATTGACGTCAATGATCTCGGTTTATCTTCAAAGTGATTCATTTACGAGGGTTCTCGTAGAAATCCCATTAATTTTCTCGCTATGTGTATCGCGATGAAACGAAAGGAGATGATAAACGTCTTCTCTTTTTGGCTTCTCGATTCTTCCAGATTGAATATCTCTGATTAACGTTTATATTCTCTTTACAAAGTCATATTATTTTTATTAGATCGTCTTTTTCTTCTTCCTCTCTCTCCCTCTCTCTCTCTCTCTCTCTCTCTCTCTCTTCGTGATCTTTTTCTTCTTCTTTTTATTTCTACTTTCATCGTCGTAAAACCGTTGACATTCGTACCGTATGCACATTGGCCACGTCCTACCTTTCAACCTTTATGCACATCCTTACGAGCTATCTACGTTCCCAAGACTGAAAACCATCCGACGAAAGATATATTTCCTTTTACCTCTGTTTCTTTTTACTATGAGAGCCGCTTTAGAAGCCACAAAGAGATACGCCTCCGTTTATCGTATATACATATACAGGATAAGTCCAACGAATCAGAAATAAATAACGCTGTTATGTTTGTCCACCTCTCTTCCTATCCCTATCCCTTAACACCCTGTGCCTATCCCTAACCCATTTCCCAAAATCAAACATCTTTTATTTCAAACTTATCTTTAAAAAATTCTTTGCCATTGGGATATTTATATGAATCAATGTAGAAAGAAAAAAAGAAAAGAAAAAGAAAAAAATAAATAAATAAATAAACTCACTCTGTACATACATATATAGGGATCGCGTCGTATTGGGTATTTTCATTAAACGATTAAAATCGAAATCTTTGAAGGTATTTCTTTGCGATTAACGAAATACGAATTTCAATACATCTACAAAAGTAATTGAAGGAATCGATACGGTTCGTCCGGAATATTTCTAAAAGGATTTTTAAATCGGTCCAATATATTTTTCATTAAGATCGGATTCGTTTATGATATCGATATCTACGCTTTTTATTTTTTTTTTTTTTTTCTTTCTTTCTTTTTCAATATCCCATATCATTGTTATTTCAAAATGAAAAAAAAAAAGAAAAAAAAAAGAAAAAAGAAAGAGAGAGAAAAAAAAGAAAAATAAAAAAATTGTAAGCCGACACGAAAAGCTTCTTTAGATATTGATATGAATATGAATATAAAATGCAATTTTACTTGTTAATATTTTAATATTGAATTGATTCTTCGCATTTTTCTCATTTTATCACGTTTTATTCAACGTATAATGCGAGGAATAACATACGTTGAAAACTTATTACTTATTTCGATGTGAAATATATGACGGACGCGTCATTATAAGATTTGTCAGATTTAATGTTAATAGATTCAACGAATTATTCTCGATTAAAACTGACAGGAAAGGAAAAGAAAAATTGAAAAAAGATATTTAAAAAGCACGACGTATATATGCACTCGTCATCTTCATGCATTTTACATATCCCGTAGGTAACCGAACGTAAACGTAACGCTTTTAACGAGTCTCGGTTCGATTCACGAAACGACGGGAAATTATCGGCGATTATTCGCCAATGCAGCCTGGATTATCCGAACTAATCAGAACTCGAACAGGTCGGCCGAATCGAAAGTCACTGCAAAATGAAGACGGATAAGCCGTGATAGTCGATGCCGAGACGGGAGAGAATCGATACAGGTAACGGGGAATAGTTTTCGGATTACCTTACGTTCTAGACAGAAATAATTAAACGAATCAGAATTTGATGGGCTATCGATTGATAAGTATTATGAAATTACGATGAATAAAAAAATAATAATAATAATAATTATTATCTGTTTTATATCGTTATTCAAAATTGATAAAATATACGTATAGCCAATGAAATATTATGAAAGTATAATAAACGTAATAGTTCATAGTCGATAGAAGATACGAAACGTTTCTGTGTAAGTTTCTCCCTTAGTATATCTCTTATATTTAGATCATATGAAATTCAGCCAAGTTTCAAGGATGCTTCGTTCGGGCATTCAGCCAATCGAGAGAAGATCTTTTGGATCTGAGTCTCTGAGTTCATAAAGGAAAGGAGAAAGAATTTTTCTCTCGTATTTCTGAAATTTTACTCAATTCGGATAATGGTAGGGAAATGGTTATATTCGATAAAGAGGACACGTCTATGTATTTGCAACATGATACACAACACGACATCTCTCTTCTGACATACCAACATACTTTCGAACTATCCTACTTGCATTTTGGAAGTTGCTCGTTCTCGGACCTCTTGATGCGGCGCATCCGAGATTTATCGGACGTACCTTTGATAGATTACATCGTACGCGGTAGGAGAATGAGAGGGATGAGGAGTAGTACATGAGAAAGGGACGAAATGACGAGAGGGTGAGCGTGTAAGTGAAAACTTAATGGCCTCTAGAGGCAAACCATGTTACGTTATACCACGTCTATTCCCCGAGCGTATATTTAAAACGTTTAAGGCATTCCGAATCGTGAAAATAGCCCGATTTGCATATATACAGCTTTGGAATTCATGAAAAATTCATGGAAACCGAGTGGCGCTATACTTGGAATTATGCTTCCTTTACTATCAATTTCTTATTATTGCCAAGGCGGCCACCCGACGTCCCTGGTACTTTCCGAGCTTGCTTTCCAGGGTTGTTTTCCGGAGGGTTGGGAGTTCCGACTCGACCGACCGAGATGCTGACTGCAGCCAGTTGCCTGCAAGTAGGTAAATAGGAGTCCCATTATGCGATAGAGAATAGTGTTGGTGAGCCGATACGCGAGAAGAAAAGGGAGATGCTTCGCGTACGCTCCATTCTCTTTTCTCTTTCTTTCATTCTCTCTCTTTGTCTCTCTCTTTCTTACTATTCTCTCTCTCTCTCTCTCTCTCTCTCTCTCTCTCTCTCTCTCTCTCTCCTTCTCTTCATTAAATTCTATGTAGAAATATTTAAATGACCAAAGTTTATCTCTCTCTCTCTCTCTCTCTCTCTCTCTCTCTCTCTCTCTCTCTCTCTCTCTCTCTCACACACTATCTCTTATGTATAACATAGTAACGGCAAATCTTGTGTACCTTAGACTTTCTCCGATAGTGATTTTCTTAGAAAATACAAATTCAGATCGAGTAGAAGAAGAAATTTTCTTTACTCTTAACAGTTATCCTTATCTCGCTTATCTACAAAATACATTATTTTACTAAAATATCCTAGTTATTCCAATAAAAAATAATCGCTTTAACAGGAATATTACGACGTTAAGTACTTACTTTTATCGATTAAAGGATATTATATTTAACGTGCTTTTTTAATATTTTTTCCGTGTTGATCCTTCCACTTTAAATAGCAAGATCCACGAAGTAGTATCATCATGGTATAGAGATTAGTATCGTCGGTGTACGTACATGGATTATGCGAATTTCGATATTAACGTTCTCTCAACGATTCTCTAGTGGTTGGCCGAACGACGAAGGCCGTTAATCGGACGCGGTTTATGGGAGACCCAAAGTGCCATAAACGTTACTCTCTCTCTCTCTCTCTCTCTCTGATTCTCTCGCTTTTCATCGTTCTATCTCTATCTACGTCTCTCTCTCTCTCTCTCTCTCACACGCACACATACACGAGTGGATCGATTTTAATTCGATCACACGCTCGTAGGATAAAATAATCGTATTGGGTGTTTTCAAATAGAGAACGTATGGCAGCCAAGAAGTTGGTTTTCTAGGAAAGATAAACAGCTTTGTTGAGTTTTCATTGACGCATAGAAGAAAGTGTCGAGAGTATATAGGAAAAAGTGTGGCCCTTTTAGTCGATCATCGTCGATAATTCGATGGGAATCCCTTCGAAGAAAGGAAAGCTGGAAGATAAAGAGACTCGTTCGAAATCTTGCCGAACGGCACGCGCTCGATTTGCCGATCCCACAAATCGACGTCTGGGATTGGGATTGCCTTCGCAAATAGAAGGATATACAGAAGATCCCCGAAGAAGTAGAAGAGATAGGAGTAGCAGTAGTAGAGGAAGAAGAAGAAGAAGAAGAAGAAGTTTACCGTTAACTCGTTTCCGCGTGCACGAACGCATTACTCGTTCTCTATTGGAGAAAGAAGAGGTAAGGAAAGGGGAGGGAGCGAGAGAAGATCTTTTTCTTTTTCTTTTTTACTTTTCTTCCCTTTTCGACACTTTAAAAAGGACGATCTCGTCGCGATCTCTCTCGAATACATGAAAGCTTCCTACCAATGAAAAATACGCGTCGGGAATAATTCGATGATATCCGTCCCTTCTTTTCATTCTTCCTATG
>NC_062192.1:2524581-2532081 GCF_912470025.1 Vespa velutina
TTCTGCCTTCTAAATTTTCATTCTACGAGGTGTAAATATACGAGAAAGGAAAAGAATGTCATAGAAAGAAATAAAGAGGAAAAGAGATAGAAAGAGAAAGAGATAGATAAATAGATAGATAGATAGACAGATAGAGATAAAGAGAGAGAGAGAGAGAGACAGAAAGACACAGAGAGAGACAGAGAGAGAGAGAGAGAGAGAGAGAGAGAGGAATGGTTTATAGCCGTTATAACAGCAGAATCTATATAGGTGCAGAAAGAAAACTGCGTTCCTTCCATAGCCATTCCAACTCGTTCGTTTTACGACTTTTCACGAAGATGCAACGTATCACTCGGTATATCAAAGAATAGCCATATTCTCGAGGCAAGATCTAGCAATAAAAATCCACAAGGAAGGAATTCAACAACGTGTCTTATGGATGTACATACAGTCGTCCTCTAAGGAATTTGTATTACTTTACTATAAATAGATTTACTTGTAGAAAAACTTTTTTGCTATTATCCCCTTTCTCTCTCTCTCTCTCTCTCTCTCTCTCTTTCTTTTCTTTTTCTCTTTCTCTTTTTCTTTTTCTTTTTCTTTTTCTCTTTTTATCCCTTTCACGTTAAATCTATCACGTTATATTCTCTCAACGTTGGATTCTCTCCCTGTTAAAGTCTCGTTTCCTCCTATTTACCCCTCATACTTTATATCCCTCGTCGCCCGTAAAGATCGTTGTCCAACGCTTTATCGTTTTCACGAGGATCGATCGATCGAGAAAAAGCTTGTCGGGATTAAACGGCTGTATCGATAGCCATGTCGGATAAATTCGATAGCCAGTTCGTGTGATAAAAGTGTAAAAGAAGAGAGAGTTTATCTTTCCCTTTTCTTCCCTTATCATTCTTATTTACAACAAATATGAATATAATATTAAATTTCTTATTGAAAATAATAGTAACTATTATACTCATTCTCTAAATCTATCTTATTTTCATTCAATTATTGTTACGTTATTATTATTGTGTTCATATATGAAAAAGAAAGAAAGAAAGGAAGATTATTTTTATTACAATTATTAATACATTTTCATTATTATTTTGTAATAATATTATTTAATAAAAGTGTTATGTGTACGTGCTCATACATACGACAGAATGGAATGAAAAGGATAAGGACATATATATAGGTGTATATATATATATATAAATTGTGTGCAAAGAATATCTTTACTAGACGTTATTATTTCTTCTCACAATACGTACGTACCTACGTGTCGTGATTGCCATATTCTTTTCGTGAATCATGCTTTTCTCTGTCTCTTTCCTTTTTCCAACGAAATGTTCTGAAGTTCTTTTACTCTTATCAGTACACGTGGCAAAGGAAAGAGAAGGGGACGAAAAGAAAGAAATGGACGAAGAGGGTAAACGAAAGAGAAGAGGAGAAAAAAGGGAAATTTCTCAACAATGATGTAAAAACGAGAAAAGCGTGGGTGACCCAGATATGCCCTGAGAGAAACGAAATGCTTTTTATTCGCATACCAGCTCTCTTTTGTTACAGGCAAACGCATCCGACGGAGATACACGTTTGACGACACGAAGGAATTGTATCTATATATATATATATATACACCACACACAAACATATGTAGATTTCACAAGCTAGACCGCTAAAATACAGGAGGTGAAAATAGAGGAAAATGCGAAAGCGTTGTCCTAATTAAAAAGTTGCGTTCATAAAAGGCCCGTTAACACTTTCAAATTCGCGGTTGTCCTCGATTCGTCGTTTGCTTAAAACACGATTTATCCATGAAATTTTCTTTTCCTTATTCTATATTTCATTCTTTATTTCTTTTCTTTTTTCTTTCTTCCTTTCTTTTAAGATTTTAATAATAGTATCTAAACGTGTTAATTCCTCTTGATTTTTCTCTTAGAAAATCTTGTTCGATGAAAAGAAGAGAAAAAGAAAAAAGAACACAAGCATTATGCAAAATAGAGAAACTTGGAAAAATCTTCCAGTTTATCGGACATATGTATTGATTTTCTTATTCGAAAAATGTCAGATAAAGTTTTTCCGTATTTCCGAATGAAGGAGATAGCATAGGAACGATCGATAAAGGTTACGAAAAATATATATATATATATATATATATATATATATATATATATATATATATATATATATACATATATATATATATATATTTATTTATTTATATATGTATATATACATTTACCTGTTATATCGAGAGATGCGCGAGGGGATAAAATTATGCATAAAGTGAAGCAAGGGAGAACGTTCGTACGTTCAGTGGAGAACGTAATTTCCTTTAGAAGCTTCCGTTACTTTGCCGTGTATCTATATACCACATACATGCGTATAAATGTGTGTATTTATATGTCAAAATGGTAATTGGATTCGCAAAAGGATAGTCCAAATCATCTTTCCTTGATGTTAACCTGTATAGCATTTTGCGAGATCGTGAACACGGACACGTATCCTATAGTAAATTAATTGAACGTTCTCTCTTGAGAATACTTCTGACTTGATTTGTTGTCCTATTTAACAAACGGAAATACTCTATTTGCAAAATATATATCAACTTTATCGCTTTACTATCCTACGAATACTCTTACGAAGATAATCCGAATCAAAGTTAAAAATATATTGAAATTTCGATACATTCAAATGTAATCTTAAAGAAGAATTACTTTTTAATTTATTCCTTTATTCCTTTTTTCTTCTTCTTCTTCTTCTTTTTTTTTTTTTTTTTTGGTTTTTTTAATTTTTCTTTAAGAATTCAATTCGATCCGAAATTAATTCGAATTAATTTCTTATTATCATATTCTATTATTCCGATTTTATGTTAATGGTGTTAATATTTTTGTTTCTTTTCTTTTTTTTTTTTTACATCATTCTAAATTAAATTTCTTTTGTCCCCCTGGTTAAGGCAAGAAAAAACGAAAGTGAGATGAAAGAAAAGAATTAAGGGTGCCAAATATATTGTATATCGTTAAAAATAAGTATACTGAAGGTGCCGAAAGGTATACCGGCTTCTTGGTAACAGCTGCAAGGGATAAACGAAAGAAGTCCACTAAGCGAAAAGGAAACAAAAAAAAGGGTTCACCCATATTCTCCATCTTGCTCCTTCATTCATTCAATCGAACTACGCGGGTTCGCTCGATTAATCGATCGTTGGTGATATTGCTAGAAGAGAACGGATCCAATCACGGCTGTAAATTAATCTTGGAAACTTCTCTCTTCTATGGTTGTGTATATATATACACATATATATATATATATATATATATATATATACTTTACCGATTTTTACTCGATTCACTCGTTTCTTCTCTCAGTTGTTTCGAAATCCACTCGTCGACTAACTCGGCCGTATTTCATCAAAGTATATACTTTCGAAATTTCAAATATTGTCCCTCTCTGGCGTATATAATTATCGAATAGAGTGTCGGGATTTCACACCGCGATCAACGATATAATTTCCTATCCAAGAGAAAAAGATCGATGAGTTTCCAAGATAAAACGAAACTATTATTTTCGTATGGAATAATAAGATTTTATAGTTTGATATAAAATTTTTCAATCGATATCCATTCAACTTTTTCTCTTTTAATTTATAACATAAACAAAACATTTTTTTGAAAATTTTTCCTTAGTAAAGTAGAATGAACCTGAGCAATGAAAACGAGAAAATCGCATTACCTGAGAATACGAAGGAAACAAAGTAAGAGTATAAAATAAAAATAAAAAAGAAAAAATAAGAAATGAAAAGGGAGAAAAGGAAATAGAAAAAAAAAGTAAGCTCTAAGTAAAATAAATATTAAAGAAAAAGAAAGAGAGAGAGAGAGAGAGAGAAGATAGAAAAATGTCAAACAATGGCAAAAGTATTTACGATGGCAGACTGCTAAGCAAACGGTCTATTGTTTTCTTACAAAAGATACTTAAAGTAGCAATGACGATACGTCGTTTAAGACTTTACCCGATCATTACATTGGTATTAGTAAATATCAGAAAATAATACAATGAATAAATACACCATTAAAAGAAAATGTATATAAAAATCGATAAGAAAAAAAAAAAAAAAGAAAAAAAGAAAAGAAAAAAGCAAATTTAGACAAACGTATTAATAAAAAGATATATTATATAAATTAATATAAATCTTTTTACATTATATACCTATATGAAATTTTATATATTAAAATATAAAAAATATTAGGTAAATCTTAACGTTATTTAATCATTCATTCGTTCGTTCATTCGTTCGTTCGTCTTTACAAGTCCATTCATTCATGACATATCCTGACGTTACTAAACGTTAATATTTCATCGTCGTTATATTTCTCTCTCTCTCTCTCTCTCTCTCTCTCTCTCTCATACTCTCGAGTACTACGTTTCACAAATATTTGAATCGAGAAAATACGATGATATACATACATATCTACGGATCTCGTTCAACGAAATGAAACGAACTATGGACGAATACATTCCGTAGAGAGGGTGAAAAAGGATCGAAGAGAGGAAGTTCTCTCTTATCGAGAGGATTAATCCCCTTTTCATTCGCTGAACTTCCACTCTTCTGTCCTTTCCATGGAATGAAATGGACGTGTACTCGTAAAAGAGTTACAAATACATAGAAACCCATAGGTATTTCATTAGACGTTACGTCAACGATATAGTTACCTGGTATAGTGTGATAGTGTATACCCTAGAAATGAGGGGAACAAAAGAAGAACCCTGGCAAAGTCTCGTCGTTCGACCGAAAGATTCCTCGGATGTCGGACTCTCTAAAAGGTTCATTTTTCACCACAGGATCGTCATTTTTGAGGCTTCGAAAAGGCCCCAAATGCAAGCCTCTTTTCACGAAACTATTCTATTCCCGATCTAGAATTGGATAAATCTACGATTCTTATTTAAAAAAAATTCTTGGAGGGGTAAAGAAAAAAAAAATATGTATATATATATATATATATCCATCTAAATGTTTCATTCAAGCTTCGATAAAAGGAAACAAATGAAATAAAGGTTCCACTTTGTATCATATCGTGAGTAATACTTCACTGAAGATGATCACGCGATTTCTTCCATGGTAAATTCACGAAGGGTGGCAAATTATTATTATTATTATTATTATTCCGTTTTTCATTCTAATTTTGTTTTTCTTCTTTTATTATTCTTCTTCTTTCTCTTCTTCTTCTTCTTCTTCTTCTTCTTCTTCTTATTCTCGTTCTTTCTTTCTCTCACAAAGAATCACGTCACCATGAAGGTAGCGTGTAAGTATATGATAACTCCGGTGGAAAGGAATATTGGAGGAATGGTTTGGTAAGTCACGCGGAGGAAGACCAAGGAGAATGAGGAGGAGGAAGACGAGTGGGAGGGGTACAAGAGAACTCGAACAATGGTGCTACGGACCGCAAATGCCGCGAATCTCTCTTCAGCAACCTCTCTTCTCTCTCTCTCTCTCTCTCTCTCTCTCTCTCTCTCTCTTCTATCTTTTACTGTCTGGGTCGTCCCTTAACCGCACTTCCATACATATATACCTACCCCTTGCAAGTATCCAATATTAATAGCGAGAAAATCACGTGTACAAAAGCACCTTGCAAAACGATACGTTGAGGGTCGTCAAATCTTTCGACGTTCTAAAGCATGATCACTGATGATACTAATACTATTTCGTTAAAATATCGTTTGACGACAATACATATATATATACATATATATGTATATATATATATATATGCATAGAATATTTTTGTATATTAATGCATTTTGATATATCTATTAGGTATCATTTATCTTTATTTCTTTTAATTCGATTTATTCCAATCTCTTTTTCATAATGTATTATATTACATGCCGCTTCAATTAAAATTATTTTAATAATAATTTATTAGAAGATTATTCTTCTAAGTCCCAATTTAATTATTATTATTATTATTATTATTATTATAGATTTGTAATTTAGAAATAATGGAAAAAAAAAATGATATCTATCTAGAATTCGAAGGTAATGATATAGAAATATTGAAAAAAGAAAAGGAGAAAATACAAACAAAAAATAATCAACGGAAATTCTATTATAGATGTAACAGGAAATCGTTAATCGTATTTTCGGATTCCTCCTCGACCGAAATAAATTCCATTGAAAAGTTGCGTGGTGCCAGATAAGCTTGTACGGGTAAACCACAAATATCCCACACGCAAACCATGAAGTTCCAACTATTTGATTACACTACTGTTACTAAGTTACGTTTCCCACTGTGTTGTATATGTTTTAGCAAGAAAGTAAACGATATTGTACTTGAGTTTATTTCACCTTGGTAAAAGTTAATCCGAGTGAGTGACGCATAGCTATTACAACATATGTCCTCTTTTCACTTATCATCCTTTTCTTTTTTACTTCTTCTTCTATTTCTTCTTCTTCTTTCTCTTCTTTTTCTTTCTTTTCCACTTTTTCTTTTTCTTTCTTACCACCAATGCTTTTATTAGAACAAATATTTTACGTTTCCAATTTAGAAAGAGAAAAAGGGAACAAGTTTCGTAATAATAACTTGGTGTTTCTTCCTAGCGCAAAGAAAAAGATAGAGAAAGAGAGAAAGAGAGGGAGAGAGAGAGAGAGAGAGAGAGAGAAGGACATTGTAATGATTATGATAATGATATCATCGTGCAAGTATCCACGGGGAAGTCGTAACGTCGGATACCTTTTACGTGAAATTCCACTCGTTTCTAGGTATTACATACATACAAACAAGTTCCATAACGTAAGAGTGGATTTTCTGAGAGCCCACCGAGAAACTTCAGTCTGTCTCTCGTTCTCTCTCTTGTTTCAAACGAAATAGAAAGAGAGAGAGAGAGAGAGAGAGACAGGGACGTGTTAAGAAAAGATATTAGACTCGTCCCGTATTTCGCATTTATATCTCACATTTATTTCTCTTTTCACTGATAAGAAAGATAATTCGAAAATTCTAGAAAAGAAATACAAAGAGAAGAAAAGAAACGAAGAAAGGAAAAAGAAGAAGAAAGAAAGAATTCCTCGATAATCGAATCATCCTCATACGAAAGTGATTATCATCATAATTTGTATCATTTATCTTCGTTATTAGATATTATTTTGGATGGACGATAAGGTAATATTTTATCTCGCGAGTCAGTGACACGATTTCAAGAGGAAAAACGTCGGTGATTTGTTTGCAGATGCACATGAGGAGATCGTCGGTCGAACGTCGAATAACGACGATCCCAGCTGTTGACAAACGGCTCCTATGGTGCAGTCTGTGCACCGACTTCGAACGAACGAATCGAAAACGGCGTCTACTCGTTCCTTAGAGGGGCTGAGTCGTCGTGCTTCGTGGAAAGCAAGAAGGTAGGAGAAACAAAACTCCGAGCATAGGAATCGGAGAGAACATCGGAGTCAGCAACGTCTGAGTCGTCGTCGTTTTCGTCGTCCACGTTGTCGTCGTCATTCTAGTTGTCCTCGTCGTATTCCCAATGTAAAATATTCAACCCGAC
>NC_062192.1:2537081-2579581 GCF_912470025.1 Vespa velutina
GCACGTAAACACACAAAAGAAAGAGAAACATTCAGTGAAAACGTTTTCATCACGCTAACGTCGTTCAATGTCAACAGCTAATAATGATTTGTCCATAGAAGAATAACTTTCTTGTATGTAGATGCCATTCTAAAAGCGTGTTATTTTCATTCTTTTACACGAATCCCTTAGCTGCCGTTCAACATGTACCGACTAGGAGAAGGAGGAGTTTTAGGGTGGGAGAGGGAACGGGTGGGAGGAGTTGGGAGAAGGAGGAGGAGGAATACAACAACGTTATTCATCTCGTATGAGATAATAAGCGGGCTAGTTAGTTCCGTCCGTGAAGTCGAGTCAACCAGCCTGACGATCCTTTTTTCAGTACTCGTCCAAGAGAAAGTGCATTGTGTTATGCGCGTGGCCCTGCCACCCTGCAGACGTGCACCCTGCGACGTGCACGCGAGCTCGACCTCTGACAAAAGAAAGAAAAGATAAAAGACAGAAAGAAAGAAAGAAGTAAAGAGAGAGTGAGAGAGAGAGAGAGAGAGAGAGAGAGAAAAGTGAAATAGTAATGACTCTGCTGAAAGATAACGTCGTTCCCGTTTTTAGTTTAAAAAAGTATTTCGATTTAACTACACTATAATAAATTAGTCATCGATATCCGATTTGTTATCAAACTTCATTTAAATTACTCATCTTTACTGAATTTTATCATTTTGCCTTTTTCAAATTTCTCACAGAAGAAAGAAAAAGAAAATAATAAAAAAGAGTAATCTCGTAATGGTTTTTAATGGTACGGTTTTTAATGACATTCCAATTAAATTAATCTATCATATTATTGATCATGATTATCTGATTATCCTGTTCTCTTAACGATTTGATCTATTTATAACTTTCAATCTTAAAATATATACACTTATCAAATCTTAATCTCTCTATTCCGAGGATACTTTAACCCCGAGGGAAGATTAAGGAGAACGCGTTACTTTATATTTAGTGCTTCGACATGTTCCCTGCAGGTACAAGTAGTGGACTGGACTAATCGCGTTTTCTCAGTGTCGTACAAACGGAAGGAAAGTACTTGCTGTTACCACCTGGTATATGTCGTTTAAAAGGAGGGGGAAGAAAGATTAAAAAAAAAAAAAAAAAGAAAAAAGAAAGAAAGATAGATAGATAAAAAAGAAGAAGAAAATAGGGAAAAAAAGAAATCAAGAAAAGAAGGACCTAGAGGATAAGAAAGATGAGGAGGAGAAGGAGGAGGAGAAGGAGGAGGAGAAGGAAGATGAGAAAGAAAGGGACGAAGTCTCTCTCGTAATAGTAGACATTCTCACGAAAAAGGACGAGAGGGCAAATAAGGGCAAGACCGTGTATCCGGGATATAGCATACGTGAACATACATAGATACGTACATACGTACAAGATATCGGCTATTACGTCGCAAACGTGGACAGCGAGCCGATTAGTTTCCAGCTCTACGATCGAAATTTATTGCCATACAGGAAGATCGTTTCCAACGATCGATCCTTCCAGCGATCTAGAGTTAGTCTCTAATCTACCCTTTGACTTCCTACGTTACAATCATTGACGTCCTAGTCTCTATATTTACGTTGAATGATGCATGCAATGGAAAATTCTGATATAATGATATCTCATAATTATATTTCTATCATTATCTCTACGTTTATTTACACGATTCCATTGCATTTGTTTTTTTTGTCTTTTTTTTTTTTTTTTTTTTTTTTGAGAATTTTATGACAATTAAAATAATTTCAATTAGACAGAGGCATTTCAATGGAATGATACTTTTATAATTGATGTTTTCCGATTGATAATTACTTTTTTTTTTTTTTTTTTTTTTTTTTTTTTTTTTTTTTTTTTTTTTGGTTTTTCTTATCACTTTATCTCGTCCACATTTAGAAAATTTCAAACAAATCCGATAGATCTATAATCGCGTTATCAAATTTCGCAGGCAAAGAGCGTGCACCGGAAGGTTGTCGAGCGTATTAGCGAGGATAATGAAAATGCGGTTCCGTGCCGATTCAATTTCGCACAATTTTCCCATTTCGCCAATTACATTTAGCCCCACTCTTCTTCGACCACGACGTATGTGTGTACACGATGTTACAAGCAAACGATTCAACAGACAACTCTCTTTCTCTCTCTGTCTCTCTCTCTCTCTCTCTGTCTCTCTCTGTCTCTCTCTCTCTTTCTCTGCGTATGTCGTTAAATAAAAGAGGATGCCTCGTTGAAATTTGTTCATAACAATCATTCGCATTTATCGATATAATTTCTCGTTTTGAATGCCCATTACAATTCCTTTCGGGGATTTCGCCGAAATTATGGCATGGTACGGTCGAAACATTATTTCGTAATATAGCTTGATGGTTATGTATATTATTTATTATTGGACGAACGAACACTCTCAGAAAATTTGATTATCTCGTATAATTTACGTTTCTATTAATATAAAGAAAAAAAAAAAGGATTTTATTGAATAGATGAAAAGTATTCTTTATTTTTTGATTTCACCATTTCTCTCTCTCTCTCTCTCTCTCTCTCTCCTTTTTTCTTTTTATTTTCTTTCTTTTTTTCTTTCTTTCTTTTATTTATCTAACTAACAGCGAATTGCGTGCCAGATGATCATCGTCTTATTTTTGTTCTTCTTTTTATTATAAAAAGCAACGATATATCATAACGTTGGAAAAGCATTGAGCTCCTTCTTTCTCTTTTTCTTCCTTTTCCCTTTTTCGTGTCCTTCTTCACCTTTCTACTTCTTTCTTGCAGAAAATAGAAAAGAGACAAGGGACTATGTGCATCTATCTGAAAGTATATTGATGATCTCTCTTGGACCTCGCTCGAGACACCTGTGAAAAATGTTTCTCGTCAAATGATATTATTCCTTCGAATGTGAAAAACAAAAATATAAAATGAGAATAAAAAAAGAAAGAAAAGAGGAGAGAGAGAGAGAGAGAGAGAGAGAGAGAGAGAGAGAGAGTAAGAGGAAAAAAGAAAATACGTTCTTGGATACATTGAAATCGTTGTAATTGTAATATGTACTTTCGTTACAATACGACGGTATTTAATTGCTAGCAGGTGTCTCGTTCTTCGATGATACGCAAAAATGAAGAACATTCTATGACGGTCGACCTGGTCGATCCATTTTCCTTTCGTAGATCGTATTTCACGTGAGCAAGTGAACGCGATATCCTTGAAGAGGAAGTAGATAGGTAGACACGAGAAATAACGAAAGCATTTTGAGCAATGCGAATATGATTACGTTTCCATTAGTATGCGAGAAAGGAGACTTAGTAATGACCAATCGATTCAAACTCACTCATAAATTATACCGACTTTTTTTTATAAGAGCGAATTTCTTAATGCTGGTGATTATGAGAATAATAAAATAAAAAAAAAAAAAAAAAAAAAAAAGAAAAAAAAAACATTGAAATGAAATTGTCTCTATCTTGAATCAATCATCTGTAAACGAATCTTTTTTTGGGACGTATAAAACGAAAAAAAAAAAGAAAATAAGAAAAGAAAATTAATGCGAAACTTACAATATTATACTTATATATTCTGAATACAACATATAAATAACATGAATTAATCTTCTTAATAGGAATAGATTTGTACATATAAAAAAGAAAAAAAAATAAATAAATAAATAAATAAATAAATAAGACATAAAAAAAATACATACGATTGTATTAATCGTCATTTATTTAAAAAATATATAAATGTTGTGACATTGAAGGGAGAAAAAAAAATAGAAAAGAAAAAGAAGAAAAAAAATGAGAGAAAAAAAAAGAGAAAGAAAGAGAGAGAAAGAGAGTGAGAGAGGAAGAAACGATAACTATGATGAACGAGAAGGAGAAGGTGGCGAAGGGTGTGATTGATAATAATTGGACACGTGTTTCTCGCGCGTCTCCCATCCGTATACTAAAGCATATTACCCCCACCAATAGTAACAGACAGCATCCCCATAACACATAGAGAGTAGAGTCGAGTACTTCTTGATCGGGCGCGTGCGCTAATTGGGAAAGCAATTAAAAGCACGGCTACGTGTCCTCCGCTCGAAAGCTGACAATCCGTCCCCGTGGACCGACGTGATCAAAACAAAGTACGAGATCGGAAGCCAAGCTCGGAAAGAAGGGTTTGGGTGTACAAATTTTTGTTTGACTCTTACTACTGTTGTTGCTGCCGTTGTTTCTGTCGTTGCTGCTGCTGCTGCTGCTGCTGCTGCTACTGCTGATTCTGATGAGAAACAAAAAGGCGAGGAATTAGAAAAGGGAATGCAAGGAGTCAGGTTTAATTGACTGGCCCTGAAATAAAAAAGTCTGAATCTCCAAGTGATTTCTTTCCTCCCTCCTTGTCTCACTCTCTCTCTCTCTCTCTCTCTCTCTCTCTCTTTTTCTCTCTCTTTCTTTCACACACACACATACTCTATTGATTCCCTTTTTTGTTTGGCAGACAATAAAATCATTGCTCATGATATGAATTGATTAACACTAGAACCACCGAATTTTCTTTATCAAATTTGACAAATTCACAGGTACTTGAATAAAATGTGATTTAATTGTTATTGTTATTATTAATAACAATAACAATTAATATTAATAACAATTATTATTAATAACAATAACAATTAAATCACTTTAATTTTATAATAGTATATTATAAAATTAAATCACTTAAATCACTTTAATTTTATAATATACTATTATAAAATTAAATATACTATTATAAAATTAAATATACTATTATAAAATTAAAGTGATTTAATTGTTATTGTATCACTTTAATTTTAAAATATAATTTAATTAAATTAAATCGCTTTAATTTTATAATAGAAAATAAATATTTTATTAAAGATTTTTTTTTTTTAATAAATTCTTAATCCGTCATTTCTAATATTTTTAAATAAAAGAAAATATAACTTTAAATGATATAGAATTTTTGTAAAATCTATGTTTTATATCGAAATTCTCTCTAGAGAGAAAGAGAAAGAGAAAGAGAAAGAGAGAGAGAGAGAGAGAGAGAGAGAGAGACTTCTATATATAGATCTTTTTTATTCCATCTAACGATGACCACAATAAAAGCAACGAAGTTCATCGATTGTCAAGAAACGAAGAACAATACGCAAGATATTTCCTGGACGGAATTGCATAGAGAACGCGTTACTTCGCTTCCATCTATCATGTGTACACGATTATTTCGTTTTCTGCAAAAAGCGAGAGAGAGAGAGAGAGAGAGAGAGAGAGAGAGAGAGAGAGAGAGAAAGCATCAGTGTACTGCCATTGCTGCAGCGCGATTTCGAAATTTACCTGTTGGCGGTGTTTATTGGTGCGAGTCCGAGTTTGCATCGTGGCTTTTCGGTGCTCGATATTCCGAGTTGGCGAGACGAACGAGTTTCGCTCGCTTTAATTCAATATAAAAAAAAAAAAAAAATGTAACAAACGAGAAGAAAGGACAAAAACAAAAACAACTGTACTAAAAAACAAAATAGAAATATACTAATATATACATATATTTGTGTACATATATATATATATATATATATATATATATATATGCGTACATGTGTGCGTACGTGTGTACGTGTGTGCGTGTGTGTAGAGAATAATTTGAATTTTTTTTCTATTTTGCAAATTTTCCCCATTTCCTCCTTTCTGGCTACGCTCGTCGAAAGTATAAAAATTGATCATAAAATTGATCAAATTCTATAAATAGCGTTTGAACGAATAAACCGCAATGGTACGTGAGAATATCAAACGAATACGCCAACCGTTGTTTAAACTAACGGCTTCAAAGAATTCGTATACGCATTGATATTTTATTGCCTGTCAAAGAACGTTAAATCAATGAATAATATCTCTTTATATTTGAATTATTTTACGTATTATTTTATCATGTCCATTAAAAATTAACAAAATTAATTCAAATTTCATAAATAATACGTACGTGTGTATGTAAGAAAAAAAAAAAAAAAAAAAAAAAAAAAAAAAAGAAAAATAAGAAGCAAAAGAAAAGAAGAAAATAAAATTGACAAGGAGAATAAATAAAATCGAAGTCATTAAAATCAAATTAAATATGTTGATAACTTTATCGATTTTCCATTTATCGATCGATTTATCCAATTAATAAATTATCCAAGCATAAACTTTTACAAATATCTGTTTTCTATTGCATTAGTAATACATTTCGATTCATTCGATATATTAGATTATAAATGTATAAATAAGTATGTACGCATATGAATAGCTACCTAATTCGATGTATTTTGATTTAGAAACCAAGAAGAAGAGGCGCAACATTATCTTGCAATTTTCATTGATTCGAATACTCGAAACTACCGAAATACTAATCGAGTTTCCTCGTCAGGCATGCCGTCGAGCGCTGTATTAATATTTAAACACCGATCAATCCTACGCATGACCGCACATTGTCTACATCAGAATGTTCTCTCTCCCTCTCTCTCTCTCTCTCTCTCTATTTCTCTCTCTCTCTCTCTCTCTCTCTCTCTCTCTCTATATATATATATATATATATATATATATATATATATATATTTCTCTTTATTCAAACCAAATCTAATCTCGAATTATATGTAAAAATTACGATATTAAATCTCGTCATTATAGACTCCTTGAAAATATTTCAATTTACTTTATTATCATAATATAATTATCATTGATCGAATTAACATTTCCTCTGGTTTTATCAATAAATAAATACCATATACGATTGATTCTAAGATTAATTAATTCTTAAACGATTATCATATTATAATTTTTCATTTACTTTACTCGATATTAGTTAATGAATACTTTTCGTTCTCCTTTTCTCTTTTTATTTTTACTTCGTAATTTCCTTTTTACTTGCCTTTTTTCTCTTTTTGTTTTCTTTTTTTTTTTATTTTTTTTTTTTTTTTTTTTTTTTGGATGGAGAATAGAATTTACACCCGATTATCATGAAATAAATAAATAAATCACAATCTATATCGTTTTTGAAATATGAATGGATCAATAAATTAACTAAACGAGTTATGCAAATCGAAGCCACTCGAAGTTTAAATAGAATTGAAATAATTAACCAAACATGGGAACGATCGTTTCTATTAACGTGGGACACAAACTTCCGCTTGACTCTTTACATTCCGCTTTATCTCTCTCTCTCTCTCTCTCTCTCTCTCCCTCTCTTCCTCTTTCTCGATTCAGAACAATGTTAGATAAATTAAGTTCAATTAACTTTAGTTGCAAAACGTCACGAGCGTCGCTTTACTGTTATTTCAATGAGAGTTACGGACAATGGCCGGCGGTGTGGTTGAGAAACGTACGATACTATTGGTAATAGTCCATTACTAATTAAATGACACGTGTCATTTTGACCAGTCATACTCTAGGCCCATGAAATCTACATGGCTGAAATGTTAGCATTAACGTTGATGACGCGTACAGATCTCATGTAGAAACAACAGATTTATATCAATGTTCTATATAGGAAAATGAATTGAAGAAAAATTTGATGATTAATTCGATCGATCGATCAATAACAATTTATGCTAGTTATTTCGGAGCTAATAATTTAATGTATTTATTTAATTGACATAAAAGCAACGTTTCGCCCGATCATAACAAAAGCTACCTTTCTTCTAACGTTGAAACTCGAAGAATAAATTTATCATTTATCAACATTTGATATATATATATATATATATATATATATATCGTGGAAAATCGATAGATCGAGGTGTCGACGAGATGAAGAAAGAAGTCGATCGAATAAGCTTTCTATGTGTGTGTGTGTGTGTGTGTGTGTGTGTGTGTGTGTGTGTGTGGTTCTGATGTCGCTTAATGAACTTGCATTCGAAGGAGTGAGAAACTGAAAGAGAAAGATAGAACATAAAAGAGAAAACGAGGGAGAAAGAGAGAGAGAGAGAGAGAAAGAGAAAGAGAGAGAGGGAGAGAGAGAGAGAGATCGTAGGGTAACACTCGATAGTTAAGACCTTAAGAACGGCAACTATTATGTTGAAGTTTGCACATTAATTCGACCGTTAGCTCGGGCTTTCCGAACTTCCTCTTAGCTCCCTGATATTCATCCCTCTCGGCTCTTCCGTTGTAACCGATTCGAATTTCGTGAGGTAGGAAGGAAGTTGCTTCTATCGCGACGCCATGCAATAGGACGACGATGCAAAAGGCTTTCATTAGGCTGGGCTCTCCCTGGCTTTATCCAGAAAAGAGATATTAGAGAAATAGTGAGAGAAGGAAGTCTAATGGAAAGATTAGAACGAACGATAATTTAAGGTGACCTGGCGATTTCGAAAATAATTTCAGGGATACGCTTTGACGTTCTGGTAATTATCGTGAAAAATGAATCGCCTCGACTCTCTCTCTCTCTCTCTCTCTCTCTCTCTCTATCTCTCTCTCTCTCTCTCTCTCTCTCTTTCTACCATCACCCTTATCGACGTTGAAGGATTAGGTAGATTTAATTGTCGACTATAGTTCCAAAAGATGGTTTTTTTCTTTTCTCTCTCTCTCTCTCTCTTTCTCTTTCTCTCTCTCTCTCTCTCTCTCTTTCCTCTCTCTTTCTTGTTTTCTTATAAGTAAACTCGTTCAGTTTCTTTTCGCCCGAAAGACGTATCGATTGAAATATACTTTTCAATCATATGAGTTGAATCCTTACGAAATATTATAGGAAGAAGAAAAAAAAAAAATGAAAATTTTCGAAAAACATTGTGTGAAACAACATTAAGATGTTTAATAGGTATTAAAGGAAAAAGAGAAAAGAAACAAAAAAAAAAAGGAAAAAAAAAAGAAAAAAGAAAAAAAGAACGAACGAACGAACAAATATCTGTCAATTTGACGAGATGTGTATGGTCTTCGGTTCGTAAAAGAAAAAAATTTGTTGAAACTTTAGTGAAAAATTAAAAGCCCTTTATAGTCATCATCTTTGGTCAATACGTTTGCAGTCATCGAATTCGGTTGAAGTGTTGCGACGACAGTCGAACGCATCACTGTGCTTGCTGCGATGCGTGTTTTCATAGTTGAAAATGGAATATTTGTACGGTGTAACGGGAAGAGACGAGTAAATATTTGGGATACACACTATGTGCCGCAATTTCCACGTTTCAGAAGCCAAAGCTCTCTCTCTCTCTCTCTCTCTCTCTCTCTCTCTTTCTTTCTCTCTCTTTCTCTCTCTATCTCTCTCTCTCGTGTGCCGCAGAAAAATACATCACGATTTCCTACTCGTTCTCTTCTTTTCATTGCTTTCTTTTCTATGTTAGAAAACGATGGAAAAATGTATCAACATCGAACGATTGAAAATATATACATAAATATATACATATATCCATACATATAATATATCTAAGCTCGATGTTTTATACTTGAAATTTGATACTACGAAACAAGTTCGACTTTGACTTTTACCTGAGAAAGAAAGCATGAGTTTTTAATAAAATCCACATTTACGAGAAGATACGATTCGCTTAAAAATTCACCACTCCAAAACATATATATATATATATATATATATATATATATATATATATATATATATATATATAAATATATATATATTTCTCGTGCACAAACTTTTACGCGGTTTTAACGCCAAGTTTTTCTCGTATCCGTTGAGACTCGACCCACTTTTTAAAACGACGAATTTTTTATCTACGAAGATATATATACCAAGAGGATGTATACCACGTATATCAAATTACATAACATTTATCATTTTTCTCACAATCATTTTCAAGGTATACGGGAAGAAAAGGAAATAGAAAGAAATCGTACATTACCAAAAAGTTCTAACTCATGTTAATTCAAACTTATCGTTTATTTACATGTACCTTAAAAAAAAAAAAAAAAAAAAAAAAAAAAAAAAAAAAAAAAAAAAAAAAAAACAAGAAAAATGTAGAAAGAGAGAAAGAAAGAAAAGAGAGACAAAGAGAGAGAGAGAGAGAGAGAGTGAGTAAGAAAGAAAGAAAGAAATAAAATGTGTCCATTGTAGAAACACGTGTATACGTTAGAGAGACAGAGGAAAATTGCGTCACGGGTGAAGTGACACGCGAAGTCGATGGTACGCGTAATTTCAACCATAGTATGCGCACGGCAGGAGATGATGGTTGGTACGTACGCATTACGTCGGTACAAGTAAATTATGGTGCACGGCAGCACCTGGCTAAAAGGTACCTCGCGAGCCTTGCTAATGCACCCACACGATCGTAAACGTTAAAGCGTACATTAACCTTCTCTTCATATACATATATACATATATATATACATATATAAAATAATAATATATACATGTACGGATATATTTATCTATATAAAATATGCTAATACATATATAAAATATAATATATATAAAATATATAAAATATGTATAATATATATAAAATAAATCCTTTTTGATTCTTTCGATTATATTCGATTCGATTTTATTCCATTCTATTGGGTCCTATTCGGTCCTATTGAATCTTCTTTGATCTTATCCAATCTTATTCAATCTTATTTGATCTTATTTGATCTTACTCTATCCTGCCTTGTCTTGTTCTATTCTACCCTATGCTATTCTACCCTATTCTATTATCTATTAATTAATCTTTCATTTAGTCCATTGAAAAGTTTATCGAAAATGAAGGCCGCCATTTTGAAATTTTATTGAAATAATATTTTCTTTTTTTTTTTTTAAATATCAATGTTTTTATCTTCTATATACTAATTAAATTTTTATCTAAATAATGCTAAGTATCATAGAATGGCTAAAATAAAATAATGTTTCAGACAAAAATTCTTTTCATTTCACGTAAAATAAAATGCTATTGCAAAAATTATCAGTTTCCTTTAAAGAAAAAAAAAAAAAAAAAAGAAAAAGAATTTGAAACGTCCATCTAATCAGAAATAAATATTGCTGGTATATTTATTCCATCACTTCATCCTATCTTCAAAAAGAAATCATGTAACTTGTATTTTCAATTTACTTTTAATAAAATAAGTTGTTCTTGAGATATTTACTTTTCTTAATTTGCAAAGCTCACTCCGTATGTAAAATAAATTAACGAATATATAATTTTTTATATGTGTACATTATAAACAGAAAAAAGTGAAATATTTTTCGAAAATTTTAATGCTACGAAATAATAAATCAGATTTCTTCCGTCGAGCTTTCCTCATTTTCGGAAAGGACGTAAATAATACGCAAAGAAGAGAAAAAGAGAAAAAAAGAAAAACGTTCGTATCTGTTTCACTGGCGTTATCTTTTTACTCGAGCTCGTAAATCAGTATCGATGCACGTTCAATTAACCTCGAGACGTTTAATTATACCACGAGCAAAGGGTGAGTATTTCTTTCTTTTTTTCCTTTTTTCTCCTTTTTTTTCCTTTCTTTTTCTTTTTATTTTTCTTTCCTTGGTAATTAAAATACCCAATTTGCTTTAGAATCGTTAACGTCTTAAAGAAAGAAAAATTTGCGAAGGAAGTATGTTTGCGAATCGAAATCTTTTACCGTTCTATTCTAATTAATTATATTTTCTTTTTTTACTTTCTCCTTTTTATTCTTTCCTCTTCCCTTTTACTTTTGAACCTTCTCTTATTACTTTTAATTTTTATTTTAGTTTTTTAAGGTCGCAAAAGGGGTCACTTTCTGTGCGAGCTCTATACTCTCATTATCCATCCCTCGAGCTGACCGTCATACGATCTCATTCATTTCATTTTCTCGAGTTAGAAAAAAGACGAAAGAGTTAGATGAATATGTAAACGTTGAATGACGTGTAAAAATATCTTTTTCATGAATTTAAAAATATTATAAATCATATATAAAATGATGAAACGTGTTATAACAATTTTTATTATTATATTATAATATATATATATATATATAATTTATTACAAATAAACATAATCTCGATGTACTAGTGATAACACAATTAATCAATTGAAAATGTGAACATTTTTTTATATTTTTCAAATTTGATATTCAATGAAAATATTCGTAGTGAAACGTTCCATAAATCGTTTCCTCCATTTCTTGAAAAAAGATCGATCGAGCTACTTTGAAGAGGGGAAAAATGAAATTTCTCGATAGATCCTCGTTAATTTTTCCTGTCCAGTCCTGACACGGAACTAGCCCTTGGAAAATTGTGCTGCATATTTCCTGAGTGACGAGCGATCAAAAGGCGATAGAACATACGTACATATATGTACACACACACACAGACACACACAGACACACGCATACAGAGACACAGACACAGACACACCTATATATCTATATGTATGGATGTATATCCCTTAGAATATACATCATATAGAGCCGAAGGGCGTTGTTGTGCGGGAAGCACCTTCTCTACAATATGCTCGAGATCTACTATGTACAAAGGAGAGGTGATAAAGCGTGGACGATCTACGGTAAGAAGAATTTCGAAGCATCGATCACCGTAGGCGTTGCTTTAAACAGCTCCTCTTTTCCACTCGTATGAGTGCCTACACGATTTTTCCTCGTCCTACGTGACAACGTGTTTCATACAAAAGACACAGCTTCTTTTTTATTTTTTTGCTCTATCTATATTATTATTAAAAAAAATAAAAAAAAATTAAATTAAAATAAAAAAAAAAGGAAGAAAAAAAGAAAGAAAAGGAAAAGAATAATATGACATTAATAAAGTAATTTGCTTTTCGTCCGATATTAAATTTCGTCGATTAGATCTTTAATTAATCATCTTCGTATAATACATGAAAGTTTCGTACCAATTTACGTTTAAATAATAACAAAGCTATCAAAATTAGCGACATATGTGTTATTATTAGATATCTTTGCATAATTTTATTTGCGATATTTCATTAATGCACACGTTTATCTGCGATTACATTAATTTATCTCGGTAACAATAGATTTTCTTGATTTGAAAATAGAACACAATATCGTTAGAAATATCGTAATGAATGAACAAATAATCTTAATTGGTATTTAATTATGGTAAAAACACATTATTATGCAATCATAAATATTTCATGAAGGTAATTTTTCTTTATTTGATAATAATCTTGAATTATTGTAAAGGCAAGTACGATATTTGGCCTTGATATTTAGAAAGGAGTTTCTTAATTCATTCCAACTATTTCTCTCTCCCTTTCTCTCTCTCTCTCTCTCTCTCTCTCTTTCTCTCTCTCTCTCTATCTATCTTTCTATCTCTATCTTTATCTCTATCTATCTCTTTCCCTTTTCTTTTGCTTAGCCTTTTTCATTCCTCTTACCGTTTTCCTCGTTTCGCACTTGACTCGCAACATTTTCATAGAAGCCGCTTTAATGACAGTCCTTGTCGACACTTCCGTTTCCGTTAGCTTCGCGTAACGATCCGAACCGATATAATGCAAGGGGCTTTCTTATATCAAACGGTCCCGTTCATTCGCTTCGTTAAAATTTTTCTAACCGTCGATTTTCTCAAGAAAACGGAAACGAACAAACCGTCAGGCCTTTCGATCGTCTGTCAAAATAAGAAAAAAAAAAGAAAGAAAAAGAGAAAAAAAGAAAAATCTTCATTCTTCTTTTTCTTTCTTTCCTCTTTTTATTTTCTATCGACGCAATACAACGATATAATAATATTTCCTTTTTTCGTTAACAATTAAAAAAAAAAAAACAATATTTCGCGAATTCATTTATACAAAAGAAATCCATATAAATATATTAAATTTAATTATGCGAAATGAATATAATGAATTCCTCATTATTGAATCATCATTCATAGTTTCACGATTTACTTTGACAATAATTCTCGAAAGAAGAAAAGCCTAGATTTATTTTGTCTTCATTCATTTTTAAGGATCTACGTTAATGAAATTATTATCATAGCTTGAATGACAAAAGAATTATAAGAAGGATAAGTTAATAATCTTGGAGATCATTATCTCATCTTTCTTATAAAGTCTACAGTAGAAACGAAGATAATAATCTTTACGATTTTTCCTATTGGTTGGTTATTTTCAATTCTCTGGATCTTTCGTTGTCTCCTTTTTACTTCAACGATAATATCGTGGATGGTAAAAAAGGAGAGCGAAAAGGAAAGGTTATTTCTCGTAAACACGTGTAAACGTAAACATATTGCATCCTTTGTTTCACTTTGTATTGTTGTGCGAGTCGAAGATAATGTGGGAGGAGAAAAATAAAGGTTATTGAAGCGAGAAAAGGAAAAAGAAAAACAAATATATATATATATATATATATATATATATATATATATATATATATATATATATATATATATACTTAATGGAAAGAAGAAGGATGGAAAAATTCGATACCGTAAAACGTATGTTGGTAAGGAAAAGTAAAAGAAAGTAAAAAGTAGAAGAAAATCCAGTAGGAACAATGACTTTTACAAATTTTATCCTCGTCTTTGGAATACAAGAAGAAGACTACTTGCAATTCCATGGACCTTCGATCATTTTTTCTTTTCTTTCTTCTCTCCTGCTTCCTCATCTCTTGGCCCTTTTCACACATCTGTTACTTATACCATTCGATCTTTCGGTCCGTTCGATCAAAATTCTCACTTTTCTTCTCACTCATCGAATTACCCTACCTACATTATGTTTACGGTTTAACGATCGTATGAATGCGATCGAGCGCAAATTGTGTTTACGCGTTATATTTTCTAATCAAATTTTTATTTCACTCTTACCAACTATGATGACGATTCGTTTACATTTTACGATTTGTTGTTATTTTTCTTTCTTTTTTCTTCTCTCTCTCTCTCTCTCTCTCTCTCTCTCTCTTCCTCTCTCTTTCTCTCTTTTTTTTTTTTTTTTTTTCATTAATTCGCAAACAAAACTACAATAATAATAAAATTCTTTTCGTTTGTTAATATAAATTGAACAAATCGTCTGTTTGTTTAAAATATGTGAACATCGGACGATAAAAAGAGTTTGCGCGTCACTGCTTTGACCGAACGTTCGGACAAATTTATTATCGGACAAATATAATTTGCAATTCGTGGTGAAATCCGAGTAACAGATCGAATAGTGTAATATTATAGGAAGAGTTAGTTAAAATGATCGAATCTAATGAAACACGCTTGATGATAACGTTCAATCGTGAATATGGAAATTTGTAAATCTTAATCAAGTAGCGATTCGATCGTCGATTATACTTATTAATATCAAATCATAGCGAAAATATAATCAACATTTTATGACATTTTCTTTCCAATACTATATTTATTAATTAAAACGAAATATAATTTCGAATAAAGATTATTTTTTTATTGTTATTACATCGAGGAATAATTTTTATATTTTAAATTAAAATAGTTATCAATATTACGTAAACAAGTAAATAATTATAATAATACGAGCTCGTTTAACATCCATGAATATATATAGTTCTCGAAATTAAAGAAGGATCTTATTAACGGATAGATCTTTACGTGATAACATATTCAAATAGCTTTTCAAAGTAAGGCGAGAAGCTACGTGGACGAAATGCGGTCGGATTTTCCAGAGAGTAAGAGAACGAGAGAGAGAGAGAGAGAGAAAGAGAGAGAGAGAGAGAGAGAACGAAAGAGAGAGAAAGAGAAAGATTATATATTACCATTTCTCGTTTAAGGATGGACGAATGACTGGCGTAAGCCTATAAAAATTCATTGCCGTCGTCTTAACGTTCGCCTTTAGCTACGAAATTGCTACTTCCCAAGCGTGAGATGTTTGCCGACCGTGGCGGACCAACGTTTCACCTTAGAATGCTAAATGACCGGCTGGAAATGCTCGAAGATCAGACCGTTAGAAAGAAAAAGAAAAAAAAAAAAAATAGATAGTGAGAGTAGATATAAGGAAGTACGCTTTTCTCAACGAGAAGTTTCGCTTCGCATTTACGATTTCCCGAGTAGAAGTTCTACTTCGACTAAATCGATCTCTTCGAACGGTCACTCAGCAGAGTCAAGTTAGCCTTGACTTCCCTCAGATATTTAATTACGAAAGAAAAAGAGAAAGAGAAAGAGAGAGAGAGAGAGAGAGAGAGAGAGAGAGAGAGAGAGAAATGGAAAGAAATGAAAAAGGCTATCTATTCAACACGGTTAATTTCATTAATCGTAACACCTACACCTGTACATGATTGGAATTCAAAGGAAAATAAAAAAAAAGAAAAAAAGAAAAGAAAAAAAGAACGTGGAAACGAAGGATCTAATGAAATTGCATTAATTACATTTTTCATTCTTTTGTCTCTTTTTATTTTTGCGTTATTCTTTTCATTTTGCTTCGTGTTCTCTCTCTCTCTCTCTCTCTCTCTCTCTCTCTCTCTCTCTCTCTCTCTCTCTCTCTCTTTCTATCTATCTATCAACATCTCATATATGGTTATATCTATTGTCACAAGGTATCATCGTTCGCTCTGTACGATAGCTTAATTATACTTATACTTACCCGATTGTATCATCGATGAAAACTTTGTAATCGTTTCTTTTGAAATTTTACAATATATCGTTCATGTAGTACCGTAGAATCTCGTTTTACTATAGCCTGCGGCTGATCGTCCAACATAGGAGGATAGGATAACGGACTTACGGGTTACATATCCAAGAACTTTGAGCTCGTGTTCTTGCGTACGTCGTACAGAAATTTTATCGTGTTAACCTTTACTAAAAATTATGTTACCATCTAAACTGGTACGTCCAAGTATAATATCCGACTATCCTCCTTAACGAAATTTTGTCGTAACAACAATTATGAAATTTCAAGTTTCGAGCGTTTATTTTTTTATTCTTCTTCTTTTTTTTTCTTTTTCCTTTTCTCTTTTTCCTTTTTTTTTTTTTTTATTTCCTCTCTTTCCCGTTCATATTTTTATATTTTTATATTTTTATATTTATTTTACAGGAAATATTTATTTATAAATTCATAAGGACATATATTAAATAGAAATACATATATTTAACATAAATTTGAGATATTTGTACAATTGAATTATAACATATAATAATATATATTAAAAATATTTATCTATATATATATATATATATATATATATATATATTTTTAATTGAATGTACAATATAAATTAAGGATGTCTTTATAATTAAATCAATAATATAAATTGTTAATACTGACGTGATAAAATTTGAAATATAAATTAAAAATGTAATATTAATTAATTGGAATAAAAATGTTTGCAATGTATTTTTTTTTTTTCTTTTTCTTTTTTTTTTTTTAAATGTATAAAAGAAAAGTTATTGAACAAGGTAAAGTTATTTTAAGTAACAATGACAAATAATATTGTGGAAGGAACAACTCCTCCAAAGTTAGAGGAGTTTGCTCGTAATCGCTGCTTGGACCCAGACGCGTCCTCTTCCCCCTTCTCCTCTTCTCACTAAAGCCAAAGTGATATTTGCAACTGTGCTCCTCGCGGTTTGTAATCCGCATAGGGAGAACGTTATACATAGGATATGCGGCGGTTCGATGGTAAATTCATTCGTCTTTGCAAAACTAATCCGTGGTCGTATCGAACTTCTCCCGTAATATTTTATATATTTGTTCGCTGAACTTCAACCCTCTCTCTCTCTTTCTCTCTCTCTCTCTCTCTCTCTCTCTTTCTTTCTCTCTCTCTTTCTCTGATTTATTATAACAGATCATTTATTCATGTTCTCTCTGGCAACAATTTTATTCGAATGTTATAATAAAGAGAATGCATTTAACTAGAGTAACTACTGGCCAATCCAAGTACTACGAATAATTCGAATACTCGAATATCTGGTTTTATCTCGGAATATGGTATATTACTCAAATCTTATCTTTACCTCTTCCCTCACATCCCCATCCCTAGAAACTCTACCACCTAGTAGATGGATTATCGGGAAGAAAAGTAAGCAAAAAAAAAAAAAAAAAAAAAAGAAGAAGAAAAAAAAGAAAAAAAAGAAAAAAGAAAAAAAGGAAAGATACAAATCTTATAAATTTACAATCACAATTATATATTGCAAACATTATTATAGATCACAATGTTCATTTTACTGATATACTATCTTCATTAATCATATTAAAAACGATGGTTAAATTCTTTCACGAGTAAAATGATTTAACATGAATTGCACATTGAAAAATGTATAAAACTCCAAAGTGTATAATTTTTCAATATCTACCATTTCATTCATAAAATCGTACAATTATATATAATAGGAATATATTTTATTCTTTTTCTATTTTATTTCCTTTTCACAATCATATATTGATTTCATTAGATTCATAAACTTGTTGAATCTTTCACTTGTAAATATCCGTGTTACTTGAGTAACACGAACAAAGCGCTCCCGAAGAAAACATACTCCAGATATTTTTCATTTGTTCGAATATCTTTTCGAGTACACAGATATTCAGATTGATCAGGATAATTCTATGTTTAACATTACGCTTTCTCTTTCCCGACTATGTACCAATCTAATTCAATAAAATCGTTATTGTAATTTATAATATATCGGCAAACAGATATATCAAGGATTTTTTAACAAAGAAAATTATAGATCTATAGAGAATATTTGTATTCATCGGGCATCAATTATCTCTACAAGTATTTGAAAGTAGAATCGTTGAATGGACCATGATCGATTTTATCGGACATGGAACTATCTCTGATCTGTGAAAAAAAAAAAAAAATGTAAGGATATAAAGATAAAAAGAGATAGAGATAGAGGCAATCGAGACTTGAGATCTCCTTGAAATTTAATGGCCAGTTTGCCTTTGGACGAGCTCGAATGAGAAATATCAAGCTCTCTGAATATCCGGAATATTCGGAATTCATGCGACCGTTTACCGAGTGTCTACCAAACGACGATCCACCGTGTGAAATTTAATGGAAGTATCGTAATGGCCGGCCGATCGTTTCTTGCGTTGAACTACCTCTTACCATGAGCGAATTCGCTCAGAGCGACTAACCGAACGAGTTCTTTACGTCGTTACATTGTCAGCTAGAATAGAGATCGAACTACTACTATTCTTCTAAGGTTTCATTATCGTAACGCAGACGGCCCTTAGGATATTTATCCTAACTATATCCTTTACGTTCCTCATGATTTTCTTAACGTTCTTAGCGAAGAAAAAAATCGATACATCGATTTTAAATGATTTTTCATCGTCGATCTATTGTTCCTCTTTAAAATTTATTTTCACTAATAAAAATAAAGATATAATTTAATTCTTCCTTTTCTCTTTTTTTTTTCATTTTTCTAAACAAAATTAAATATATATATATATATATATATATATATATATATATATATATATATATATGTGTGTGTGTGTGAAGAATGAACAGCGTGATATTTCTTTGTTACTTATAAAAACATTTATTCGAATCGAAAAATAACAGATGTTTCGCTTGCATAATATTTCTTTGTTAGTTATAAAAATATTTTTTCGAAACAGAGAAATATCGATCATAGATTGAACGATTCTATGATAATTTTTCTAATCGAACTTGATCATCTATTACCTTTATTATTTTTATAAAATTTTATTTCAAAAAAATGTTGATTATAGAATGAACAAATCTTATGATAGTTTATCGAATATCGTCATTGTTGAAAAATGACATAGAAAAATAGAAGGAAAAAGGAAAGAAATGACCAATTACATCACAGAAAAAGAGAAAGAGAAAGAAAGAGAGAGAGAGAGAGAGAGGGAGAGAAATAAAGAGGACTCGTGGAAATTACCAGGTCGGCCATGGCTGGCGCCTTCGGCTTTCCGTGATTCTTCCTTCGTGTGGTGATTTATTCCATCGGTGCAACTTCTAATACTGCTCATTAGAGCTCGGTCCATGGAAAATGGCACCGAGAGCATACCACCTCTTTCCTTTTACCCTCCTCGTCCGTATGATTGCGTGGTTCTGCGTCTTATTTGCCTGGCGCTCTTAACCGATGAACGCCGTGTATTTTACCTAGATGGAAAGATAGAGAAAGATAGAGATAAATGCATAAAGAGAAAGAGAAAGAGAGAGAGAGAGAAAGAAAATACAAAGAACAACGATATTTCTTGTCTACGAATTACGCTCGATTCGAATCTTTCGTGGTATGCGAATCATTTCATTTACACGTAACTTTTAAATAAATTTATTACTACGAACAAACATAAAAGAAAGAGAGAGAGAGAGAGAGAGAATAAAATAAATAGATATTGGAATATAGGTTGGGGGGGGAAAAATAATTAAGAAATACAATTTATATTTAAAACGTCCAATCAATATAAATAATGCAAATAAAATAATTTCGATTACAGTAATGAAAATATAATAAAAATAACTAATACATAAACGAACGAAATTAATTATTACTATTCAATATATATATATATATATATATACATATACATGTTTATATATACGTTTAGAAAGTTTAATATTAAAAAATAAATAAGTAAATACGTAAATAAATTAAAAAAAAAAAAAAAAAAAAAGAAAGAAAGAAAGAAAAAAATAGAAAAAAGAACAAACAAAGAAGAAAAAAAAAAAAAAAGGAAAACATTATAGTGAAATAAAATAAATCATCTTAGGAAAAAAACATTTTACGAGACGTTCAACCGACAATATCTCCCTCGACGTATATCGCCAGGATATACGCTTAGTATATATATATATATATATCACGTAACCAGATCACGACAAAGGCGTGCGCGTGAGCACTAGAATCCCGCGGGACGAAGAAACGAAAGGGAAGGGATTGCCTTAGCAATAGGCAAGAAGAAGCAGCTCGATCGCCTCGAGGCAAGCAGGTGCAAGGTACATCCTTGCCATTTCTTCTTCTTCTTCGTCTTCTTCTTCTTCTTCTTTTTCTTCTTCTTCTTCTTCTTCTTCTTCTTCTTCTTCTTCTTCTTCTTCTTCTTCTTCTCTACTACGTTTACTCTCGACTGGTCCTTAGCTGATCTCCAAGCAAACCTTTTGCCTACATGAATATCCGCCTGCACGTTTATTTCTTGGCCTTCCGTGTAAACTCGATCGCCACTCTCTTTCTACTCTTGCGACATTGTTTCCAACCGGTTCGCATAATTTAAGGGAGTAGGTACACTAGCTTCCAGGGACGAGAGAACGGATTACTTTGCGAAATTCTATTCTTTCTCTTCCTTTTTCTTTTTCTTATTCTTATTCTTATTCTTATTCTTATTCTTATTCTTTTTTTTTTCTTTTCTTTTCTTTCCTTATTTTTTCTTTCCTTTTCCTTTTCTCTTCTTTTCTTTTCTTTTCTTTTCTTTTTTTTTTCTTTCTTTGTAACACAAAGCGTTTGACGTGTTAATTAAAACTTTCGTCAATATATATATATATATATATATATATATATATACATAGGTCTTGGCGTTTTACTCATATTTTTTGTCCTACGTTCGAGTATAGAGTACCGACGTGATAATGTTAACAAAAGAATTTATTTGTCTAGCTGATATTTAATAAAGAAGAAAAAAAAAAGGAAAAAAAAAATGAAAAAGAAATAAAAAAAAGTATTACAAAGATATTTTTATTATTTCGAATTATTTCGGGATGCTTTTGAAATAACTAGCAACCATCTATTAGAGTTCCGAAAATCGAGAGGTTCGAAAATAAGAACACAGAGAGACCACGCCCATTGAAGAGACTGAAATTCATGGGTAAAATCGAAGGAGAATAAAAAAAAGAAGAAAACGAAGAAAGAAGAAGAGAGAAAAAAAAGAGAGAGAGATAAAGAGAGATAAAGAGAGAGAGAGAGATAGAGAGAGAGAGAGAGAGAAGATGCTGTAGAGGCTCGTTAGATCGTCGTTTACTCCGAAACTACTTGTTATTTCATGAACGTTTATCCCGAACGATAATGCGCCAATTTGCTGATGTCCTTGCTAACTTAGAAATAGTTACTCGTCGTTAGAAATAATATACGATACGAATGAAAACTGTCTAAACGTATTTGATATTATTCGAATAATCGCGATAGTATAATAATCGACGTCGAGTTCTCTTGTCCTTTAAAGAGAATGGAAGAAATATCATCTCTATGTAATGATCGGAGAAACTATAAGCTGTTTCTGGGTAAACGACTATCCTTTGAATTTACGTACGCTCGTAAAGATACTGAAATTTATTATTCCTAAAATCACAAGCTCGTGTATCTTCAACGAGAGAGAGAGAGAGAGAGAGAGAGAGAGAAGAGAACCATCGTATACATACATATTTCTTTACAACCTAATTTATTCTTTCGTGATTTCGTCAGATCCATTAATTTTCCTGTCCTTCCTTCTTTCCCCATCTCTTTTTCTCTTCCACTATGTTCAAAAGCTTACTCTTTCCAAATTTACTTTCTCGCGACATACCGAATGTCTCCGAGCCCTTATCCAATAAGTATGAAATTTTTAATATATGTATTAATTCACGATAGAAACAAATCTATGTAAAGGAATAGAAATAAAGAAAAAGAGAGAGAGAGAGAGAGAGAGAGAGAGACAAACAGAAAGAAAAAGAGAGAAAGGAGAAAGATATTTTTCTTCGTTCGATAAAAAAATATTAGAAAAAAGAAAAGAAAATAAAAAAGATATACGGTCGGTGGACACGTTAGAGACACGTGTTTTAATTCCCGATTAATCGTGAAAAGATAAGCGATCATCGTAAGCACGAAGAGAAGGTAAACTTGTAAAATACATCGTACAGAAGGATCGTTATTATCTCCGACAGAATATATACAGTGATATATGTGCGTGTGTGTGTGTGTGCGCGCGCGCGCGCGCGTGTGTGTGTGTGTGTATATATGTATATATAATCGTATATGTAATTTTTTCGTATAACGTTCATAATTCTGGATGTCACGCGAACGATAACTATGTGTACCGTAAATATTAGGCTAAATTGATAAATAACAAAAAATATCACTCGAGACATTTACATTTTATTAATATCATAACAGAATATATATGCATATATTCATATTACGATAAAAATACTTCGTATTCTTGATTTTCAATGAAAATGAGGCCATCGTGAAAAACAAGTTATACAATTCTATCAGATTTACTATACTGAAATATCTTTGGGACAATGTGGTTTCTATGTAAGAGCTCCCGATACGTTGCAATTATTACGATAATCAAGTGGCTTTATTTCTATGACCACCCCACCCCCGTCCCCGCCACCCCCGAAGAACGAGATAAGCGCGTAACGACAGGACTGTAAGCTCCTCGTAAAGTAGAAACTGAATAGGTGATATACAAGTATGGTCTATGCATTGTTACATATCCCTATAAAACCAATGTTATATGTACATAAACTCGTATCTCTTTGTACAGATACTTAATTCCATAAAATATTCTCTAACAATCGATTATTTTCTATTACTCTTAATTCGAAGTATTAAACTTTGAATTTATCATTAATAAAATCAATCCAAAGGAAAATAATTAATTTCTTTTATTAATTCGATATATATATGTATGTGTGTGTGTGTGTGTTTGTGTGTTGTATACATATATATATATATATATATATATATATATATATATATAAAGAAAATAAAGAAAAGAAAAAAAAAGAAAAAACGAAGATAAAACTATTTTCAAAACGTTGAATTTACTTAGGTAAGAAGGAGGATGGTTTTTCCAAGAAGTTTCAAAGGAGTTCCTAGTACGAAGAGAAGCATCGTTGAATCTACTTGGCAGCTTTTATCGATCTTACGACTTGAAACGTGTATCGCCACGTACTTTCCTTTCGATCTTGTCGACGTTCCGTAATTTTCATGCCAACGTCAATCACGATTTCCACCGTTTGACTTTTGTTGAATACTATTTCTATTTGTACGAACGACATTTAACAAATCATTAATACTACATTACAAATTATTTGTTCGATTTAATCGATTATTATTGATATTAGATTATTAAAATTATTTGATATTTAATATCGACGAATAAATTCTATGAATTCTTTCGAATGTCGTTGATTTCGAAAAGAAATCTTTTTATTTAAAAAAAGAAAAAAATAAAAAGATAAAAAATAAATAAAATATAAAGGAAAAAATGAGGAAGAAAGAGAACGAAGATATATTTAAAATTGATAAGTCCATCGAAGGAACGAAAGATAAATAAATACTCATAGAACAAATAGCAAATATTTGCCAGAGTATTTTATTAATCCCTCTTGTCTAGTAATGAAACATCCATATGAACGTAGCAAAGTTTCAAGGAAAACCAATGTATCGTTACAAATAAACAATGAAAATGGTTTATTACCCCGCGGTAAGTCCGTAATTACGGAACACGAAACATCGTTTTATGCTTCGCATATTCGAACGCATTTGGCATACGAATATACAGCGGTAATTCTACAAAGCAACGATCTAGTTATGCAAATGCCAAAATCGTTCATGTAATCGTGTTCGTATTCGTTGGAAAGCCGTCCAATAATTATCGCTTCGTCTGTCTCTTTTACTTATCTATTTAATATACATCTATTTAATATCGAGATACTTTCGATCGATTTAAATATGAAATGGTATCGATCGATTCATATCGTTCGTTTGCAGTAAAATAATGAACGTCATTTGCATTTTCAAATGTTTCATATCATTTAAATGAAAAAATTCATTTAACCAAATTCGTTTCATATAAAACATAAAATTCCATTTGATAATATTAAATCAATTTTCTTTTTCTTTTTCCTTCGTTCTCTTTTCTTTTTTCTTTTTTTTCTCTTCTTTCTTCTTCATCTTTTAACAAATACTCAACAAATCTCCAAATCTTTTAATTTACTCAAGGTATAGTCGATCGTATTTGCGTACATAAAAAAAACGCAAAATATCTAGTTCAAAAGGAACTATGAATCAAAATTCGCGAGAAAATATTATAGAGAAGATCGAGATAAATCCCTTTGATGTTATCTTGATTTTACCACAGTCATAGTTTACGGTTTTAGCATAGTCGATTCATCGACATTTACTCGACGCCTCTCCTTCTATTAACGTCTAACGATTTTCCAGAACATACACATGCAACTTAGTATACACATGAGTGTTTCGTACATTTGATCGAGCTCCAAAAGCTCTCTTGATGGTGAGAGCGAAAGAGATAGAGATATAGAGATAGATAGATAGATAGATAGATAGATAGATAGATAGAGAGAAAGAGAGAGATGGAGTGAGGAATAGATAGAGATAGAGGGAGAAATACGTACTGTATGTAGATTGCAGATGGAGAGAGTAAGCCTCTGCGGTATACGTACTAATATATAACATATATATATATATATATATATATATATATATATATATATATATCTACACACAAACACACACACATTATGTATATATAAATATATATATATATATATATATTTATGTATTTATATAGGTACGTACATAGGTGCATATCTACACATACATATATATTTCTAAATATATATGACATATATACATATGCAACTATATATATATGCATATATTCAGTCGCTGACGAGCCTTCGCGACATCCTTCTCCAGCGTCTAAGCCCTTTGTCGTGTTTCACGGAGAACGCGGGACACGTGTAACTTCATTACACGGAACTAGGAAGGGTATTAGCGTGATCGTATTATCAATCACGCGCGTACCAAGCTCTCTCTCTCTCCCTCTCTCTTTCTCACTTATTTACTCTCTCCCTCACTCAACCACCCACTCTCTATTTCTCTCGTGCTTTCAGTTAGCGTTTCAGCGGTGCTTCGAGGTCCGACTTGAGGTCGAGGGTGAGCAAGGGGTTGGCGAGGTTGCTACCAACAGCGTACTTTTCTTAACGAGCTCGTCGTGGTCGTTAATACACCAAGTGCCGAGATCGAGAGAAACGTGTGCCACACGACGCCAGCTAATAAAACGTCTAACATGGCCGTTAATGGTCATTTGAAAATCACGCGAGAGAAAAAGAGTGATAATATACCCTAATTACGAGATATGAGTCATTTACGAAAACGATATTTTCAGTATTATACGGATTGATTTTTCTATTTAAATAGAAGAAGAAGAAGAAGAAGAAAAAGAGAGAGAGAGAGAGAGAGAGAGAAAGAAAAGAGAAATAAATAGCATTTTCTTTTTTTTATACAAACTATGCCATTCTTTTTTTTTTTACAACAACAACGAATTGTCGATTTTATTAAAGATAGATACGCAATAATATCCGACGAATGTTTCATAATGATTTTGAAGACGTATATAAATTAAAATGAAACTTTTAAATGATATCATTTCTTTCGACCCATAACGTATCCGTCTCGAAATGATTTTTTGTTCGCACTTTTTCACGGATAAAACTTCCATTCTTTTTGTGGAATTCAATCATCCCTCTTCGTCCCGTTTGAAACTATATCAGCGGGAGAAAAGAAAGAAAGAAAAAAAGAAAAAGAAAAAAAATGGGATGGAAGGGTAGAAGAGGTGGCGAAACCGCTTACAATAACTAAGGCTCACTTTCGTAACGTCTCTTGAATTTTAAAGGTAATTTTTATGGGGTTACGACCTTTATATACGGAAGAAGAGAGGAATAGAAATCTTCCCCGGGGGTAGGTAGGTACGCGTGCGCTTTTATTCTCGTAAAAATGAAATTTTATATGTCTTCCAACAATGTCGCGAATTTTTTTGTCTCCCATGACTTTCCCTCTCTCTCTCTCTCTCTCTCTCTCTCTCTCTCTCTCTTTCTGTCTCTCTTTCTCTCTTCTTTCAAGTCTCACGAATCGCATGGAATTATATATATTTTTATCTTCTTTTTCTTTTTTTTTCACTATTCCTAGCTAAACTTTATTTCATCGAATTCACCCTTTTATCACCACTTTCTCTCCTCCGTTCCCTCTCCCTCTTTATCTCGATCCCATCGAAAAAGAATTTATTCGAGCGAACGAAAATATTGTTTCGAAACGTCGATTCGATAAATATTTATCCACTGAGAATGGAATAAATAGGCGGTTGCGCGATATAAATATTGATCATTCGGTATAAATCATTTCTTTCGTATCCTCCAAAATATCATATCAAGTGAACAAACTTTATAGAAATGATTATTTTGAAAATAATTTATATTTTAAATGTTAATCGTTGAATTTGTGTTCATTAAATGAGAAACGAAAAATAAAACGAAAGATAATAATAACAATAGAGAAATTATCGACAAAATTATCATCGATGATTATACAATTAATCTTTATCAGATCATAGATCAAAAATACGTATCATACGAATATATGTCTTAAGATATCTTCGTTAAACAAATGTGAATATATCTGACATCGTTATATTTGTCTAATAGTGTCTAAAAGATAATTTATTTGTTAACTTAATTATCTGGAAAATTTAATAAATAATTGAATTCACTTAATCCAACGAAGGATAACGAGTTTATCGCAAATCCTAACTGAGATAGAAAAAGTAACCAGGTACGAAGTTCCAATTAAAATTTTTAAATGTTCATGAGAAAGCAAACGCTCGATCTTATAAAATAATAATTTCATATCATCTGAATCTCGAAAAATTACATTTTTATATTTCATATTTAATACTTCATTCTCAATTATATTATATAATATATATAAGTACATATATATATATATATATATGAATACATATGAATACTATCACACAAAACATTTTTTCACAATCATAATATTCGATTTAAATTAAAAATCAATAGGCTTTCGATATCTTACAAATATATCTGACGAGAACGTCTGGATCATCATAATGATCAATAGAATCAAAGGTAACGAGGGACGATGTCCTCTTTTCTTCATCGTCGGGCGTTCGTTCACCAGACACCGGAGAAGGTGGTTTACCTTAAACGGTAACTCGTCCTTGCTAGTGAGTGAGAGATCGAGGTTCGTGCGACGCATCGTTGAAGAGGAAGGTCGATTCATCACTCTTCTGCTTAGCCTGGGAACGAGACCAACGAATAAAAACGGATCTATCAAAAGTTTCGATGAGTATCATGAATAACGCGCGTGAGAAAGAGAGAGAGAGAGAGAGAGAGAGAGAGAGAATAGAGGAAAAGAGGAAATGAGAGAAAGAAAATCTTCGTATCTTTCCACCGATGCAAGTTTCCAATATTGAAAATAAGCTTCTTAAGACAAGTCGCGTCTTTGAGAAAGAAAGAAAAAGATAAAGATAGACAGATAGATAAAAGAGACGTCCCTACGTTTCACGAGACTTTTATTGGCCTACTATCTGCAACCAACGTTGTTGGTGAAGTCAATGTTGCTTCTCCTTAAATTTTCTTTTCGTCTTTCGTATCCATCTTATCTTCCTCTTTCTCTCATCTTCTTTTTCTTTTTCTTTTCCTCCTTTCTCTTTTTATTCCCTTCGATGTTCCTTTCACTTTTCTCCTCTTTCACCAACCTGTACAAATTCAGCATCCGTTATCGAGAACGAGGACCGTGCAAGCAATTCCAACTGTCTCGCTACGGCCAATTAGATCGAAAGAGGATAAGATTCCGTTCCTTTTCATGGTGAACGTTATGGAGAATCGAGCTGGTTTTCAAGGAGAACTTAGTGAAACCGTTTGAAAGAAATCTTTCCGTACGTGTCTCGCCACATAGGATCTCTTTTTTTCTTCTTCTTCTTCTTCTTCTTCTTCTTCTTCTTCTTTTTCTTCTCTTTTTTTATTTTTTCTTTTACATTTGGAGAGATAAATATACGTAAATTCTATTACCCTTCCGATATTATTTCGTATAATAATATAGTTCAATGGTGATAGTGAACCTTGGAAGTTAATAGAAATAATATTTCTATATTCTCTGTGGAAAAAAATTCTTTGAAATAACGTCGATAACTCGAAAGAGAGAGAGAGAGAGAGAGAGAGAGAGAGAGAGAGAACTTTCGAAGCGATCGATGAACCGATTCAACAAATTAAAAGACCGACCAGCGAATATTTGATTTCGATGCACTTTAACATCCTGATTGAACGTGCGAGTCTTCGTGGAATTTCTTCAAAGAGAATACTCAAAGAAGAAATTCTAAAGTTCATAGAGAGAATTACTTCGAAATGTTTCAAGAGTTCTTCTTTAAAAGAAGAAAATCCTGCGAACTTAGAATTATCGATCGGTAAGAAACTTTTGAGGAAATGCTAAAGGGAAGATTAACGACAGTTTATTATTATACCACAGTTCGTGATCATAGATTTTCGTAAAGATTAATGACAGTTTTATTATTAGATTATAGTTAACAGTCAATGATTTTTCTAAGGATTAATTTCATCCCAAATATATATATATGTGTGTGTATGTGTGTGTGATATCTATTGTAAAAAAAAAAAAAAAAAAGAAAAAAAATAAGACATTTACAACAAAGAATAATATAACGTTATTTCTCGGTAAGTATTTTATTTCTACGTAATTGAATGAAAAAGATCTCTTTTTATCCATAGTTCCTTCTTCCGTTCCATTTCGATCATTACCATCGTCAACTAACGACGAGTAAAACGAACCTTTTCCAAACGATCTCCTTGTATCCGAGCGGTCCGGCTAATAAAGCAACGCGAGAACTAGGAACAATAAGAAACGTATCGTTTGTTGACCTACGGGGCAACTCTTTAACAGAAAACGACTTAGCCTGGTCATCAGCCGGTTTTACCTTTTCAAGAAGGGGGAACGGAAATGATGAGCACTCGTTGTTCCCATAGCTTCGTCACGACTCGGCTTGACTCGGTTACGTACGCGAGAAACATTTCTTGCGTCTCCTTCCTTTTTCTTTCTTTCTTCCTTTCCCCTTCGAAAAATCCAACAACGAGTACCATTAGCGTTGCTTAATTATCCTCTATCGGGCGTGATTTGTGAGACAACATGAAAACATCCATTAGACTTGTCCCGACTTTCGTACTTACTTCGAACCGTGGGATAAAATAAGATGGAAGAGAAAAAGGTATAAAGGAGTGCTCGATTTTACTTTACTTTCGACAAAATGATTTATCTCATTTTCATCCTCATCAAAAAATCCATTGTAGGTGGTGAATCATAAAAAGACTATGAGAAAAGAATTAATATTCCTAATGTACATAATACTTCTTCCATATTATTTTTTTAAATAAGATATTGATCATAGAGATTTTATAAGGGTAAAAAATAATACATGATAAAAAAAAATACAGATTTCTTCATTCGTCTCTGTATATGTAAACCTATATATATATATATAGGTTTATGTAAAGAAAGCTATGTTCTTCTGGACGAAAAATTCCAAATTAGATCAGATAAAGCTTTCTGCTAACAACGACGGCAGCAGGAGCAGCAGCAGCAACAGCAGCAGCAACAGTAGTACAAGTGGCACCATCAACATCAACACCAAGCAGCAAAAGTAGCAGCAACAGTAGTAACAGTAACAAAAATAACGGCGGAAGCCGTTGTCAGGTCGTTTTGTAAATAACTTGTATATATCAAAGTAACGACGAGAGCGAAAAAAAAAAAGAAAAGAAAAGGAGAAAAAGAAAAAGAAAAAGGAAAAAAAAGAAAAAAGAAAGGAGAAAAAGAGAGGAAAAAAAAAAAAAGAAAGGCGGACGTAACGTAAATTTATGCGACACCCAAAAGAGGACAAATTTGCGTATATAATTATATACAGGTCGAGTAGAGGGTATGAGGGATGGTGGGTGGTGTGGGAGGGAAAAAGGAAAAGGTGGGCAGTGCAATTTATTATTCTCGACGGATGCACGGGCTTTGTTAACGAGGCCGTCCTCGGAATTTCGCGAGGGTGAGAGGTAATTGGACGGACGTGGACGCGTTGTCTCTTCACCCCCTACAACTTGGGGTACCCCTTGATATCCGTCGTCATCCCTCCCTCCCTCTCTCCCTCCTTTTCTCCCTCCCGCTCTCTACCCTTCTTAACCTCATCTCTCAGTGAACCTTTTTTTTCTTCCCGAGAATTCAACCACCGAGAAGAGAGGATCTTACTTCTTTTTTTCCTTCATCCTTCCCCCTTTTTTCCCTTTTCCTTTTTTTCTTTTTTTTCTTTTTTTCCTTCGACCTTTTTGAACGACAGCAACATTTGTGACAGAATAGCACAGTGCGGTGGCGATGTTGTCGTCGGTCCTTTCACCCTAATGAAATGCAACGACACGCATGTACGATCCCACTTTGAATTCCACTATTCTTCTTCAGTTTGTTTACATCTAGAACGGGACTGTCCGAAGGACTAAGAGAGAAGATCCGAGATATCTCCTCCCTTTTACGTCCACTAGGAATTAATTCGTTCAACGAGATAACCTTCTCCTAGTGAAATTTCCTACGATGAGGATACGGAAATTCATGTTTGCTTGTAAAATGGATTACGCTTTTGCCAAGGGAAGAAGCGATCTCTGGTCTACGTGTTTCGTTTTACATATAGGATCCTATAAATATTAAGTAGGATGACAGACAACTATTTCGAAGATTATTTTAATTCAAAGTCATTGACGTCTTAAATTATTTCTATAGTTACTTCTATTTTCTTTTTCATTTCTTTTTTTTTTCTTTTCTTTTTTCTTTTGCGACCTTTTCTTTCTCTAATTTTTCTTTTTTCTTTTTTGTTCGTTTAATATTCCTTCGTTCTAACAACGAAACAAATCGAAATATATACTATCGAGATATGAATATTGGAAACTGCGGTTAGTGTCGCTCGTATCTAAGCCATTACGAAGAAAAAGGAAGAAAAGAGGAAGTAAAAGGATAGGAGTGCTCTATTTCGAGATATAAAATCCAACTATGACCAGACTCAAAATACAAGGACATCGTGTAGACTCAGAAGATACTCTATGTGAATTCAATATTCGAACATCGTCTAGTAGAAGTTACTTTTCCCAAAAGTCTGACTAGAAAAGAATAAGAATTCCTTTTCTTGACATCAATGAGTCCCAGTACGAGACGACAAGATTAAAAGACGATGGTAGAATCTTTGTTCTTTTATTTTTTATCCATTTTATTATTAATATTTTCTCTCTCTCTCTCTCTCTCTCTCTCTCTCTCTCTCTCTCTCTCTCTCTCTCTCTCTGTGTACCTCAATATATATCTAATGTGAAACATTTACTCACAATTTATTTTTATTTATTTATTATATACCACTAGAACTATTAATCTATCTATCTATCTATCTATCTATACACTCATTTAATTATTTACCTGTCTGTTCTTCTCTACTTCTATATCTTTCTCTTGTATCTTCTGAACATTTCTTCTTCACTTTATATATAAGAATACATGTATATATATATATATATATATATATATATATATATATATACCTTTCCTAGTTTCCGTCGACTCGATATTAATTTCCCAGGATCAACCAACGGAGCAACGGAGACTAACTATACCGTCCACATAATTTGCACCTACTTCCGCTAAGCGGAATCCTTTTTGCCTCGAAGACTGAGTAATGACTCTGTAAGATGTATTTGTCGATAGATCTCTCTCTCTCTCTCTCTCTTACTATAAAAATATACCGCAAAGTAACGACCATCAAGTAGAAAAAAAAACAAACTCGTACTTTCTCTTCATTTACAATAAGAAAGAGAGAAAAGAGAAATAAAATAATAAAGAGAAGAAGAAAACTCGTTGTTTGCATTTCCTTTTCTTTCTTTCTTTTTTTTTCTTTTTGTTTTGGTTTCCGTTTCTTTTTTCGTTTTCATTTTTATTTTATCTTCCTTTTCTTTTCTTTTCTTTTCTTTTTTTTTCTTTTCTTTTCTTTTCTTTCCATTAGTTAGAAAATCAATGAACTATTTTGGACCGTACGCGTTTTAGCTTGTCGTAAAAACTTCGCTAAACAAAAATATTAAATACGAAAATATCGTTTGCAAGGCAAGAGGGATACTAACTGGATGATTAATCAATCGTATATAAATATATATATACTAACTCTCTAGCTCGTCAACTGATCGGACCGATTCATCAAAATTTTTTCTCACTCAACTTCGCCCGATCCATCCTTTACCATTTCAAGTGGAAAATACAATAATAAACGATGAAAAGATCGAATGTAATTAATGATCTATATGTGTGTCCGAAAATTTGCAAATTTCTCTTGTATTTTTTTTCTTCTTTTTTTTTTGTTGTTTACCTTTTTCTTTTTTTAATTTTAAATAACAAAATCCCAGGGAAGGGTTTTTCCTTAAACTCTCGCATTTTCTTTTATTTTTAATCTCTCCTTCTTCTTCGTCTTTTACATCTTCTTCTCTTCCTCCTCCTTCTTCTTCTTCTTCTTCTTCTTCTTTTCTATTTTCTTTCTTCCCTTTTCATCTCTTTCCTATTTTCACGAAACAATTCACGGAAGTCATCGCGACGACGAGTCGCACTCTTGAAATGCTTTTAGGCCGATTAGTCCGAATGCATGTTGTTTCACGAGAAAACTGCCTAGCAGCACGGAAGGTTGTACGAATAAACGGCGACGCGTCGAAATACATTAGCGGCTTACAGAAACAATAGAATCGAGATGTGGTAGTTGTTAACTATGCCACGATGCGTGTTAACGATCGATCGATGAAACGAAGTAACAACCTTCAGCCAACAACCTCCCACTTCTTCGTAAAATTATTGAGAATGTTAGGATCTTGAATTTTCTCGTGCTTTTAATTTAAAGATAAAGGTGAATGAATGATCGTACATTAACACGTACGAAATTGGGTAAAAGAAACGAAGATGTATAAGACTATACTCTATGTTATCGTATTTAAATTACTAATAATGATATACAGAATCTGACATTAATAATTAACTATTATTATAGGGGTTTTTTTTTAAATAAATATAAAAAAAAAGAAAAAAAAAAAAAAACGTTCGTAAATTATTATCAAATCTATATCTATTATTTTAAATAAGAATAATTCTTAAAAATAGTTAAATATATAAGATTTTCCTTTCAAACCATTTCGTATATATAATTCTCCAAATATATTCACCTGTTATAAATGCATATCGTAGGGATATTTCCGTATCATAAGGATTAGCTCGATTTCAAGGAAGGATAAGGTAAAGGATACGGTAGGAATCTACGGATCGGTATTTTAATGGCGAACGTTATAAACGCTTGGAATAATCATGAACGATAGAAGAAAGGTAGAAAGGAGAAGAGAATGAAAATAAAGAGAGAGAGAGAGAGAGAGAGAGAGATTTAATTCCCTATATAAAAGGAAGCCCATTCGCATAGCTCGCGATACTTTGTCTATCGGAATAAGCTGATTAATACGGGGAGTATAAGCGGAAAATTTATAGACTTAGTGGATAACAGCAAGCGTCGAACCAATTAGATACGTTTACGTTAATTCAACGCTTGACAGTAACCGATAGCCTGTATCTATCGGTTTCTACCTACCATTATTAGGCGTATTCGTGGATCGTGCCAACTATACCTCTCACCATATACCAATTCGAAATGATCGATGTTTAATTACCACTATAGCAAGTACCAAATAATCTCCTTGTTACCATTACAATTATATATATATATATATATATATATATATATATATATATATATGAGAGGAAGTCAAAAATTGTTCATTGATTTTGTCAACTAATGAAAGAAAATAGAAAAACAGAAAAAAGAAAAAAAAGAAGGAGGGTAAAGGAAAGTAAAAGAGAAAAAGGCAAAAAAATAAAGAAAAAGATTAACCACCTTTGGCGCGTAGGTAATGAGGGTTTGGAACGATAAGACGCTCGCATAATAACTGGCGCAAGCTGCAAATTAGGTATTTTCTACAGTAACCTGTAATTACTTCTCTGGTAACCCAATTAGCGTACTCGTTAGCGCGAAATTATTAAAATATCTCGTAAATCATTGAGAGAGAAATAGTCTCTCTCTCTCTTTCACTCGCTCTCTCTCACTCTCTCTCTCTCTCTCTCTCTCTGTTTCTCTTTCGAACAATAACTACCAGGTTGTTATTAGATCGAAAGAGAATTCAATTCGATGTGATTGGATTCCTTTAATAACAACAATAGTTATAATAATAATATTAATAATATTAATAATAATAATAACAGCGAATCGTTGATCTTAAGGGCCGCTCTCTCTTTCGACCTTCGTGTCTTGTTCATAATATCAGGCCCCGCCAAGAATGGGCCACTCGATGAATTTATGGTTCTCGATGGTGAGAGGCGCAAACGCGTCTCTAATTATTTGCGAATCGGCTCCGTTTTTCGTCTTATCGTTATTGTTCTTTTATTTTATTATATCCGCGGATGGAATTTCGAAGCCGCAACCGGACTCTCGGTAGAAGAAGGAAGAACATAATGGCAGGCATAATATGGACGGCTAGCCAATTTGAACCTGTAAAACCGGCTGAGCCCTCGGCAGGAGTAGAACGGCAGGTTGCGGTCGAGAGAACTCGTTCGTCCTTCGTGCCGAGACTTGCTTTCAACGAATCAAATATCATCGAAGTAACATGTCTCTCTCTCTCTCTCTCTCTCTCTCTCTCTCTCCCTTTCTCTTTCTCTTTCTCTCTGTCTCCCTCTTCCTTTCATTCTTTCCTTTACACGTTCGTTTCTCGAATAAACACGTGTAGCTACAGTCCATCCGTCCTGTAAATTCCAAAGAAGTCATAGAAAAAAAGGAATAGAAAGGAAAAACGAATGAAGGAGGAGGAAAATAAGCGAAGGGAAAAATGTTGGAAAAGAAGTGAAAAGGTTTCGCATCGCAGCATGAGTTTTACCGATAATTAAAAGGAGTAGTACTGCCAGGTAAGAAATTAAAGTCAGTCGGTTGCGTTTGTGCGTGTAGCTTGTGAGCTTCACTCCGATTTTTCTAATTCCTTACTTAACCGCAAAGTCCTCCCTCTCTCACTCTCTCTCTCTCTCTCTCTCTCTCTCTCTCTCTCTCTGTCTCTCTTTTTCCCTCTCTCATCTTTTTCTTCCAACTTCTGCCACGTGCTGACCGAGACCGATAGTAGTATACTTTGAAACACGATGGGACGAGAGCACGAAGTCGCAATAGAAACCATGAACGGCGATGTGACTTTACCGAGAGCGTTTTCAAGTAAAACAAAAACAAAAACAGAAAAAGCGAGGAAAAAAGAAACGAACAAAAAAAAAAAAAGGAGAAAAAAGAAACGAAAAGGAAACAGGAAAAAGAGACGAAAGAAGAAAAGACAAAGAAGAGACAAATAAAAGTGGGAGGTGGACGGGAAAAACGTAAACTATAAAGAGAGAGAGAGAGAGAGAAAATGAGAGAGAGAGAAAATGAGAGAGAGAGAGAGAGAGAGAGAGACGGAAAGGAGAATAAAGAGTGAAAAATGCAAACGAAAAAGCGAGAGGAACAACCGAGGCGCAGAAATAAAAGCTGAATCGGGCCTCTGAAGGCAGGCTCAAAGTGCACCGAGTTATGGGGGATAAAAGAGGCAGCCGAGATAAATATCTAAAACGTCATGCGTAAACTTTTAATGAATTAAAGAGACGCTCCCGCCGTAGCCACACTTATTCAGTTCAGTGCTCATAGGCGGGTACCCACCTGAATGGTGACTCTCTCTCTCTCTTCCCCACTCTCTCGCTCTCTCTGTCTCTCTCTCTCTCTCTCTCTCTCTATCTATCTCTTACTTTTACTCCTTTTTTCTCCGACTCTGTACCGCCTTTCTCGACTCTCTCTCTCTCTCTCTCTCTCTCTCTCTCTCTATACATATATATATATATATATATATATATATATCATATACATACACAAACATTTACACAAAAATATATACTACTCTCTTTCTCGGTCCTTATTTTCTCCTCTCGTTCATACGTATTTGCCCTCTCGCCAAAAAGCAGAGAGCAAAGGCAACAAGAGGTCAAAGAGAGCAGAAGAAGAGAGACACTTCTTTCAGGTGGGGTGCGGCTCACGTAAAGCCTTATTCAACTTTCGTTGAATTAACGTAATGCGATCTCTGTGCTGGTTATTCTCGTTGATTCAATGCTACGTGCCACGATTAAAGTATCGGTCCAAGAGTTTTCTTTTTATCTCTCTCTTTCTACTTCCCTCTCTCTCTCTCTTTCTCTCTCTCTCTCTTTTTCAAAGGTTAATAACAGTTCCGTGTCAAACAAATTGTCCAAGGATAAAGAGAAAAAAAAAGAAATAGAGGAAGGAAGAAAGGAAACAGAAAGCGCGTTTAGGCGTAACAAATAAGAGCGTCACCGTGTCTAATGACCGTGACAAGTACGAAGACACGAAGGAGACTTTGAGAGCGAGTAATTTCTTTAGACGATGACGAATCATACTGTTAAACTTTATTTTGTTCTATTTTTCTCTTTTCCCTCTCTCTCTCTCTCTCTCTCTCTCTCTCTCTCTTTCTCTCTTTCTATCTATCTTTCTCCCTATCAGCTATCACGTATTTTTAATACGTTACCAACATCAAGATAAATCCATTTAACTATTTTTACGAGGCAACCGAAGAAGAGAAATCCGGCTTTTCCTAAAGGTAGAGCATAAACAAGAATTCGATTCGGAGTCCTCGATTCACGACTATGGTGCTCGCGAGTAATCCTACTTCCATTCGATGAGAACTCCTTCCGACTTAAAGTCACGTTCTCGAAATAACATGTCCATTATAATTTATCATACTACCGAAAAAGAAGTTCCATTCGCCTTTACGCCTTTACGATTAATATCATTTTATATAAAATTAAAAGATATTTTATATACAATCGCATTTATTAATAATCATTATTATTTATTATTAATACTCATTACGCATCTCATTATTATGAATAAAAATAATTATGATATATCTTCTAATATTAGAACTAAAAGATTAATCCGTGTGTATTATGGGAAGGATATAAAAAAAGTGACGTTCATAAAAATATTTTTCAAAAAATTTAACCATGCAAATCGAATGAATCATTGATCACAGTGCCCTCCATATTTTCCCGTGGATCCCCATAATTTTGATAGTAAAACGACGATATAATGGAAGCCACGATTCTCGGGCACAAACACGAAGATAAATCTTGGGCTCGTTCGCGCTATGCTCGAAGAAAAGACCACGGAGCTTCTTCGATACGAACGAAGAGAGGCCTCTTCTCTTCTCTCTGGATATTTTGCTGCGGCCTGGCAGGTAGAAGCGAGAAGCGTAGTCGGTAAATTAGTCCCTGGGCAATGAAAAAGAACCAGAGAAAGAGAAAGAGAGAAAAGAAAGAGAAAGAGAAAAAGAGAGAGAGTGAGAGAGAGAGAGAAAGAGAGAATGATAAAAGAGGAGAAGAAGGAGAGAGCAGATGCGAGATTCTTGGCGGGGTCAAACCTCCCAGTATTTTCTCTGTCTTTTTCTATCTCTATCTCCATCTTTATTTCTTTCTCTCTTTCTCTGTTTCTCTCTTCTCTCTACGTCCTCGGCAGCCTCCTTCCAAGGCTCGTAGAGTAGAAAAAGTAGCCGCGATCGGTCCAGCAGCACGCACGAGAAACGCAACACAGCAGCATCATCAGGAGAAAGAGAAAGATAGATAAAGATAAAGAGTTAAGAAGAGAGCGAGTGAGAGAGAGAGAGAGAGAGAGAGAGAGAGAGAAAAAGAGAAAGAACGAAGGCAGCCGGTCGATCTTCCCTTACCACTCAGCTTCCACGCTTCGTCGAGCCGGTCGGATTCACTCGACGATCGCGTGTTGTTCGCGTGGCCGGGACTAGCCGAGGATCGGCGAAAATACCCGAGCAGGACCATTACACAAATTGCACCATTACAAGTAATGGCGCTTCAAAAATCTTCTCCGGAGATGAGGAGGAAAGGAAAGAGAAAGGGTGAACGAAGGTGAGGAGGAAAGCGAGGAAAAAGAGATACAGAGGTAAAGTGTATATATATATATATATATATATATATATATATATATATCATGTGTGTATATGTGATGTATACGTATATATGTATGAAAAAGATATGTAGAGGCAAAGGAACGAGATGACGGTGTTGCTATTCGTTTCTCACAAAGGGCCGAGTCGCCTTGCGAAGGACACGGAATGCCGTCATTACTTTCCCCTTCTCTTCTCTCTCTCTCTCTCTCTCTCTCTCTCTCTTTCTCTTTAGCTATCTATCTATCTTTCTCTCTCTCTTCTCTATTGCACGTAGAAATTGACTACGAACTGAACGAGCTGAACGAGCTGAACACGATAGTTTCTGTTGGATACCTGAAGCTTACGTATTGCGACGCTTCCACATTGCAAGCTCTAGCTCGCACGACTGAAAACAGATGGACGGATGAATGCGAATACATTTTCCGTTCTCTAACTACAAGCTTGCCCGATTGTCTCAGCTTGGTTTAACGTAATAATGTATCAAAGAGAGAGTGGAAAAGAGAGAGAGAGAGAGAGAGAGAGAGAGAGAGAGAGAGACTAAAGATATCCTTTTAAATGAGATGAAACGCGATGAAATGAAGTAAGATCATACGTAAAATAGATCGAGGGAAGAGGATTAAGGGACTGCTTGGCGTGGAAACTAAGGAAACGAAATTAATTTCAGGACAAAGGGGTTCGCAAATACACGATGGAAAATAACTAAAGAACGAACGATGAATCTTTGAACTATTATTACGAAGATTTACAGTTTCCCCGTTCGCTTGTTATTTGAAAATTAATTAATCGTTGATTAATTTTACGTTGATCGAACTACCTTTATTTGTGATTTTTCTTTCCTTCTTCGTATGCTCTTTATTTTTAACATTTTCCTTGACTTTCTCTCGATCGTCGAAATCGAAGAATCCGACGACTAATACGATTTTAAATCAACCATATTGAAATCGTGCTAGCTATAGTTTATAGTTGTCAAAGTTAGCTACTTTGCTACATCCGATAGCATGTTTCAACTACGTTCTATGTTTCATGATGGTACCAAAATTGTATTGAAGATACACACCTTTAAAGCCATCCAGCTGGAGAAACGATAGCTCAACTTTTCGTATTAAGGATCGATCGTCGGTTGGTGGGTCGTTTGACCCACTTGTATTAGTAGTTTCGGTTTATACACGAGAAACGATTACGTTAATTGTCTTTCCAGGTTGAACGATGGATTCATGTACAGTTAAGTTGGAAGGTGACCGAAGCGAATCAATTTAAGAGCTTGACGAAAGTCACTATTTATGCGAGAAATATGATAAGGTATGGGGGAAAGATGTTTAGGATCTTTTTAGACTTGGAGAAAAAGAGAACGGGCAAGAAACAAACAAAAAACGAAACAAAGGAAAAGAAAAGAGAAAAGAAGGAATAGAAAGAGGTAAGAAAATCGATGGGGGGAGTCTACTACTAACACTATGGATCGAATGTATGTATGTATAGTATGTAAGTATGTGCCTTCGAGTCAGCTCGAATAAAAGCTCACTTAACGCTAGAAATCGTTAAAGAACTTAGACGGTACTCTTGAGAAAAAGCTCGCGAGAAAGCACCGTCCACGAAATTGGATTTTCTAGGTAACGTCTTAAACCTTTATCTCGTAGAGTTCGCCATTCCTTTTCTACGCCACACCACAGCGAGCCTTTACATTTTACTTAACTTTATCCTTTAAACACGAGACATTATTTCTATCGTTTTCGACTCGGTCGAAAGATACGAAAAGGTTTCTTCTCTTCGTTCGTACAATTTTTCCAAGCGAACTTTTTCAGTCGAGTCGCTTAGAAATATTTTCTACGTGTCGCCGCTCTATCTTATAAGCCTCGATCATGAACGTAAAAGTTTTTAAGCCACGGAATTGTTCTCAATCCCTAATTCGAGAATCGTTAGTTGGAAAAGTCTAAACGAGTTCGATAACGTTGTTGCGTTTGTATCGGAAAGTCGTCGAAAAGTTTCTCCTCTAAGAATTATTTACCTCGATAAGCAGCTTCTTTTTCTTCTTTTTCTTCTTCTTCTTCTTCTTCTTTCTCCTCCTCCTCCTCCTCCTCCTCCTCCTCCTCCTCCTCCTCCTCCTCTTCTCTTTTCTTTTCTATTTTATTTCTTTTTCTTCTTTCTTTCTCTTTTCTTTCCTTTTTGTTTTTATTTGTTTTCCACAGCAACTTCATTCAAAGTCGCTTTTAATTACTTGGAAAACGGGGAGAAAACGATATTTCTAGTGATTCGTCTTTAACTTGCAAACTTTCGATAACTTTTCTTTTTTACTTTTCAATCCTTTTCTGGGTGTTTCTTTTTTCCTTTTCTCCTTTCTTCCTTTTTCCTTTTTCCTTACATTTTCCACAAATCGCTCATCGTTCTCAACGCTTACGTAACGCTTAACCTAACGTACTCTTAAAAGCTCGAGGATCAAGAATTTTCGTTGGAGCATCCGGTGCTTTAATGCCAAGCTTAAATTACGTTTCAACGTTTCCACGAAACCGGCTACCTACTTTTAATTAAATCAACCGTGAATTCGTTCGTTTGAAATGGCTTATTAAGTTATCACTTTGTATTTTTCCAAGCTCCTTTTAACTAACTATATGGCTTTCGATCTCGAATATATTAGATTGTTAACCATTATTCTTTTCAACGTTTAGATCAAGATCAAAGGCGAGAAAAAGTATAATAACGTAAAGGCGTTCCTTTCCTTTTCTTTCCTTTTCTTTTCCATTCTTTTCTTTCTTTTATATTTTTCGTTTTTTTTTCTTTTTTTCTTATTGAAAAAAAATTCAAGAGGCATCGCAAATAGTAATAGTACATCACGTATTCCATGCAAATGTATTATTCGGATAGCTGCTAATTCACGCTCGACTATCGATGATCGATCGATCGATCGATGTAACGCTGTGCTACATCAAAGTCAGGCAAACGTTACCCCGTTAAAAGTGCATCTACCAAGCTTCTCCATCCATTTTAAGTGCGATACGTATTTGTGCACGTCTGTGTGTGTATGCGTGTATATATTTATATGTTTATGTATGTGTATAAGCTATCACGTGTTCCAAAGCCATCATCGTTTTATCGTCCGAATACGTTTAAGAAAGATAGATAGATACTGATAATAAAGTAAGACAAATTGAAATGATAGAATTCTTGTTCTTTTTTTTTCTTTTTTTTTTCTTTTTTTTTTATTTTTTTTTATAATCATTAAATTTCCTTATAGAATAGAAAAATATTCGTTGAAATTAATGTCGATAGAAAATTTTCGTTAATTAGATTTTCCTTCAATAAACTTTTCCTTAATTGTAATTATATTTTATCAATAATGAAAAACGTTCATAAAATTGATTGGCTCAATTCGATATTTCAACTGTCAAATCAAAGTCGTTCCATCAAATGTTATTAATACCAAGAGAAAACGAAAATAATATTGTAATTATCTGAGAAAGAGAGAGAGAGAGAGAGAGAGAGAGAGAGAGAGGGAGAGAGAGAGAGAGATCAATGATATAACTACTTAATTACGATTTTGTGAGATATAACGTGTCATTAAAAAAGATTTTCGCGCTATTCAACGAAGATTAACAGATTTTCAACTGGTATTTGATCTCTCATCCTACAACCAGTTTTAATAGAATTTAAATGGCATATGTATATATATTGTATAGTATCTATCTATCTATCTATATATATCTATATACATATATATATATATATATATATATATATATATATATGTATGTATGTATATACATATATAGTGGGTGTATGTTAGGAAGGCTATTATTTGTATCGATTTTATGACGTTGACCCGAATTCGTACGACTCCTTTTTTCTCTCTGT
>NC_062192.1:2584581-2589581 GCF_912470025.1 Vespa velutina
ACGAGTTCCTTTCATAGTTTTTCGAGTAAAAGCCCATTTTATTTCGCACGAAGAACGCACGAAAATCGTTCCATTTTAATTCCTCCGATCGTATTTGGCTCTTTCATAACTTCGATTTTAATCAGTTTTAATAATAAAAAAAAAAAAAAAAGAAAAAGAAAAAAAGAAAGAAAGAAAGAAAGAAAGAAAGAAAGAAAAAAGAGAAAAAAAAAGAAAAGAAAAAAGGAAGAAAGAAAGAAATTAAAAATATAAGACTTCGAGGATGGATAAATGGATTTAAAAAACTTCCTTCGAGAATCGATCGTATCGTGCAAAAAAAAAAAAAAAAAAAAAAAAAAAAAAAAAACGAAAAAAAAAAGTTTTAATGAAATTCTTACTATCCTTGTGATCAACAATGATAATTGAGAAATATTACGACACGATAATTGTTATAATATCGAACGCGTGATAAAAGAAAAAAAAAAGAAAAAAAAAAGAGAGAGAGAAAAGAAAAAGAAACGTTCTTGTCTCTTGAAATAACCAAGAGAAGAATAAGTATCGAAGACTAGAAAGAGAGATAGAAAAGTTGACGATCGACATTCCGTAGGAAGAAACTTCTTGGAATCCATAGCAATGCTACAATCTATGCCCTTATACACCAGCCAATACTTAGTTACTTATTTCTTATTGCTACCAGCATGAAAAGCAAGATAGTGAGTCCATAGTAAGGGACTCAAACCTTCTTGCTTACTAATGTCCAAGCTATTTCGTTAATGTCTTTTCATATGAAACGTGCAAATGGAGTCAGCCGATTATTAATCTCGTTGACCAAGAGAACAAGAAAAAGCGACAAGGGATGTGAAATAAAGGGAAATAAATTCGTAAAGTTGACAGGCTTATATCGTTAGGACGCGGTATGGAGGACGACGTTGATCGCTAAATTAAACTCGCATCATCATATTTTCTAGGAGCGTGAGTCCGTCCTCGTTCATGACGATGCTAATAACGGGAGCTCAGAGAGACAGCTCTAACGAAGCAAACCGTCTACCTTTTCAATTTTAAACACAATGAATAATCGATACTGAGTAACGACCAACTTCATTCGTCTTTTAAATATAATATTATACTTGCTTGTTCCAACTTTGTCTTTCTAATGGTTAACGTACGTTTGTACATTGATAATTAGAAATATTGATTTTGTTTTTTCCCTTTTTCAAACATTCACAGATATTAATTGATCATAGATATTAATTAGGATTTAAATCGATCGATTTTAAGGACAATAACGTTCAAATTAATTAATTGCCATTACGTATATATTACAGATAATATATGCATGTTAAATATTATTACGTTTATCATGTTTATATATGTTTATAATATGTGACAATACATTAATATACAAATATTGAATTCTTTGTATTAATATTATTTAATATAATATTACAGTATTGTTAATATTTATTTAGTATTTAACGATAATAATATTTATTAATGTTATAACTATTTATTATATAAATATATATATATATATATATATATATATAAAATATTTAATAAGATCAATGATATTTAAAGATTAAATCATAAATAGATCATAACTACTATATCGTAATAATCATAATGATAGTATTTATCGAACAAATTATTACACGACGCATGTCATCCTCTATAGGTCTCTACATTGGCTAGATATGGAAACGGTAGATGCAGCTGTGGTAAACGATGTAATAGATGCATTGAATACAACCAACATACCTCGCACATGTCTTACACAAGTCACAAGAGTGCATTCAGTTGCAACGATCGCGTGCATCGGCTCCATTAGAGAATCATTGTCGCTCCCTCCAAGTAAACTCTTACGAAGGACGAACAAGAGTATGTCTCTCGAGTATCTTTTCCTTTTACTTCTGACTCACAATCAGTTTTGCACGGTAAAACGACTGGCAAGCTATATTTCTTCCTTCCAGCTACGATCGCCTTTCTTCTTCGTCTTCTTCTCATCATTTCTTCGAAGTTTATGGACTGCGTTCAAGGTCGACACGTTTCATCGATCGCAATTAACTCATTTGACATACAAGTAAAAATAGCAAAAATTTACTTTTATATATTACATTGCGTAATATTTGGAAGAAAAAAAAAAAAAAGAGAAAGAGAAGGATATAGACATTTTTTTTTTTTTTTTTTTAGACATTGTTATACGTAAATATTAATACGGTATTGAAAGTTTCAATGGAAAAGTATTATAATTATATTTATTTCTTTTTTTCAAAAAATTTTTATTCTGTTATATTATATTTTTCATTTAAACAATATTTTAATATTTAATCTTTCCTTGTTATATACTTTGAGATAATAAACAAATAAACAAATACATTGAGAAAGTATGAAGCACGATCAAATGAAATATTAAATATTGTTAATTAATCTTAGAATATGGATAATTGTAGGCTATATGTAACTATACAAAAGAGAATTTTAATTCAATGTATAATCGCGCACTAGCCGCGCGTACACAGATATTTGAGATGCACAGGGAAACGATATTCAAATATCGTATATATGTATATCTCATATCCATTTCTATATCCATCATCCATGGATCGGCCGATAGGAATATCGTCGTATACGATATCCATAGAATTTTTACGGGCTCGCGATCCGTGTCAAGCTGGCAGTACACGAATTTACAAACGTACTGTCATTGCATGCATACATAAAATGTGACCACGTTATCGGAACATTTTTCTCGGAATTGAAAAAATATAAAAGGACGAAAAACAAAAGTTCGTTGCTACGTGATTAGAATAATAAGGATTGATACAAATTATTTATTTTGTTGATTATTTTCATTTTTTTTCAATTTTATTATTTTTTATTTTTTTCCTTTTCTTTATTATTAAAAAATTTTTTTCACCTCCCTTTTAATTCGTCCCTATTAATACTTAATAAGAAAAATATGTGTCGATAGAAACGAATTGCTTTTTATTTGTCAAATTTCTTTTCCTTTTTCATTCTTGTTTTTCTTTTTTGTCGTTTTTTTTTTCTTTTCTTTTCTTTTTTTTTTTTTTTTTTTTTTTTTTTTTTTTTTTTTTTTTTTTTTTTTTTTTTTTTTTTTTTTTTTTTTTTTTTTATTTCCATTACTTATTTCTATTCTTTAAATAGCTCTCATCTTGAATGTAAACGATAGTTACAAAAGTCACTTTGGAATTCTAAGATATTTCTCGCACGAACTCATCTAATATTCTGCTATTGCGAAACGTGAACTATTAATTAAACATTCTAATCCACGACAGGGGCGCAAACTTGCCATTCGGCCGAAGCTCCTCTTTCCTTGATTCGAGAAACACGAATGGGGTTGCATCTACACTCGTTGCGAAACTAACGAAGAGTAGCTTCGTTGAGAACAAGTCAAGTTGGACGCCGTGAAATTTATCTAACAATTTCCATCGTTGGTCGTACACAAGGATTCTGACAAGAAGAAGAAGAAGAAGAAGAAGAAGAAGAAGAAGAAGAAGAAGAAGAAAAAGACGAAGAAGAAGAAGAAGAGGAAGAAGAAGAAGAAGAGGAAGAGGAAGAGGAAGAGAAGAAGATGGAGGAGGAAGAGGAAGACAGGAAGAAGACGATGGAGGTAAACGAAGAAACAAGCTAAAAGTCTGGTTCGTAGTAAAAGATAATACTCTAATTATCGTTAGAAACGTCATTACGTCATTAGGCAATTGCATCTAACGTGCGAGTCAGAGAAAGAAAACGAATTTGCTAGGGAAGTTAAAAGTCTTACGAATGTCACTCTTTCCTTCTCTCTCTCTCTCTCTCTCTCTCTCTCTCTTTTTTCCTGTTTTTCTCTTTCTCTCTTTCTTTAACTCGTTTCTCCCACCCTCTCTCTCTCTCTCTCTCTCTCTCTCTCTCTCTCTCTCTCTCTCTCTCTCTTTCTCGCGCGCACTCTCTTTGGTGAATCGCAGAACGAGGTAATTTTTCGCCTCGCTTGTCCGACTACGACGCATCAGTGTTCGACTGAGTTGAAGAAAACCAGGAAAAGAAACTCGATTCGCGAGAAATGAAAGAAGAGAGTGAAGGAGGAAGATGAGGAGGAGAGGGAGGATTCTTCGATATCCCACATTCGTGAGAAAAACGTAACGTATGACCTCATCGCGATAAGTTATCTCACCCCTGTCGATATCAGATGTCGAGGATCTTGGCTATTTGCTGAATGTTACCGCGATAACGTGCCTCGATCCCTTTGCTTACTTTTCTCTCTCTCTCTCTCTCTCTCTCTCTCTCTCTCTCTTTCTCTCTCTCTCTCTCTCTTTCGCGATCTTCTACCGTCGACAAATTCGCGGAAAAGTCGCGGTTTGACGAAAGTTTCCAGCTTTCGAATCCATCCTGCATACTTTGAGTTAGAAGAGTAGAAATTCTAAAAGGGAATTACTGAGAAAGTGAGAGAGAGAGAGAGAGAGAGAGAGAGAGAGAGAGAGAGAGAGAGAGAATTTTTCTTTTCTTTTATTACAAACGCTATCGAACGAGGTAAGCATGAGATATTAGATCTACTATCGGCACTTGTCTTACGTAAGAAAGATTCCATGCATTTATTTTAAAAGAATGATCGATTTCTCACTCTCTTTCTTTCTTTCACCAAAGCATCAACCAAACGGTTAAGGAACCGGAGAAGACGCTTAGGAAAAATAACTCGAGAAGGAATATAGAATGTCTTTTAGGTGAAAATCGAGAATAGTATGAAAAAAACGAATACTAAAAAAGCCTTTTGATATACTCGATAAGCCTCGGGAATTTTCTCGATTTGATGTAAAATGGAAAATCATTTTCCTATCGTTGCTCAGAAAATTCAAGAAAGAGAGAAGAAGAGAGTGAGAGAGAGAGAGAGAGAGAGAGAGAGAGAGGGAGGAAGTTTCATAACGAGACCCATTTCCGTGTATTCACTTCGAAGTCGTCAAACAAATCTCCGGAGGAAACGTTTCAACGGTATATATGAATTTCTTTTTTTTCCTTCATCGTTATTTCTT
>NC_062192.1:2592081-2614581 GCF_912470025.1 Vespa velutina
TGTACATCTTTGATGTTACTTATGTACGTTACCTAACCTTCATCCAAATGATATCTAAAACTGTATCTTCTTTTTTTCCGTTAGTTCATATTCTCCTTCTACTTTCTACTTTTTGTCTACTTTTCTATTCTTACGTATAATAAAATTCGTCGGTCCTAGCACAATGATTCTATTACAAATCTTTCATTTTGTCATTTACGTATATATATATATATATATATATATATATATATGTGTGTGTGTGTGTTTAATCAAACTATTTAATCAAACGTTTAACATAAAATGTTTCTTTTTCGTAGAATCTAATAAAAATTTATTCGTCATATATAAATAAATAGATATTTGTGTTGAATAGATAAAATAAAAAAGGACAAATTTAAATGCGATTCGTGTAATCGAGAATCATTGGATGCGTCCCTGAGACGAAGAGAATGGGATGAGGAAGGGAGTAAGCAGCCTCCGCACTTCGAAGAAGCTCGGTCCAGAACTAATCGTCAAAATATATAGTAAGCGCTAGTATGAGGGTAGAAAGGCCGCCCGGGTGAAACACCTGCTCGATTTGACAAGATACCCACCGTAGCCTCCTCCTGCACAACAATAATAACACAAGAGATGAAGAAGAAGAAGAAGAGGAAGAAGAAGAAGAAGAAGAAGAAGAAGAAGAAGAAGAAGAAGAAGATGAAGAAGAAGAAGAAGAACGGATGCTGGGCTATACTGGGTAACGCAGAAAGATTATTGCAAGACGTAGAACGCTGCGAGCGATGCTGCCGCTACGAGAGCAAGCTGCAGCTTTAGAGTATGTATGTGTATATGTCTGTATATATATTCTTATATATGTGAGACGGAGAGAGAGAGAGAGAGAGAGAGAGAGTTATAGAGCTCGTATTATACTTAACTCGTCGAGCCGGTATACTTAAATTTCCTTTGCACGCACGCATACCGGTCGGTGGCGTACAAGTGAGCTCCTATCATCATCATCGTATGAATTTTTTTACTTAAACTCCAATCGAATCAACTTTTTTAAAATTACATTCATTAAAAAGGGGAATCGGACTTGATTCGAATCACACTTTAACTTAATTGCTTTCTACGTTGATCGAAATATTCGAAAAAATTGTATCCCTTCGTAATTGTTATTTGAAAGATATTATTATTATTACTTTATTCGTAAAATAATTGCAATTTGACATTCTTTTTGTTTGTCAAATTTTTAATTGAATAAAAAAAAAAAAAAAAGAAAAGAAGGAATCGAAATTTCGATATTCCTATAAATCGTAAAGAGAACGTAGAGGATATTTAGGAGAATTGAAGGGTATAAAGGGAGGGGAGGGGTACTACCAAGGCAAATAGCCCTTGGCGATTTTCATAGTCGCATAGTTCGAACACTGTACGTGTGCCACGCGGATACGTTTATTTATTACGTCTGTTATCGGGTGGCTAGCGGTAAAGTCGCTCCCTTATTGTGCTTCGTAGTGTCTATGTGGCAAAGATTAACCCATAATTGGTTCATATATCCTGCAGGATACACTGACTTATGACCTGCATTACTGCACCGTAATCTGTATGCACTCGAAGCAGGAAACGCATTCTGAGAGATACGTTATGTCATTAACGTCGTGATAAAGATATCCTGGTTGAGCAATATTTATCACTTTTGTTATTGTTATATACATATGTATGTGTATATGTGTGTGTGTGTGTGTGTGTGTGTTGTGTGTGTGTGTGTGTGTATAAAAAGAGAGAAAGAGAGAGAGAGATATATATAAGAAGATATTTTAAAGAATGTTAGCAAATAATCCTATCGCAGAAAGTAATTATAATAGTTAAGTATTTATCTTAACACCTGTTACATCTTATCAAGACTAATTTGAGACTAATTAAAATTATCGATATATTAAAATCGAATCGAAATTCAATTACAATAGAGAGACAACTCTTTACCAGATCTATCCTTCTTCTTTTCTTTCTTCTTTCCTTCTCTTGTCATAATGACAGATAGATCTGAAGATGAGACAGAGAGAGAGAGAGAGAGAGAGTAAGAGAGAGAGAGAGAGAGAGAGAGAGAGAGAAATAGGTCGGTTAGAATGGTCATCGTCGAGGTATTAAGAAATATTATGAAAATTGTTGGCGGCTTTCTAAAAGAACTCTTTTTTACTCGCATCATTTTTTTGTTTACTCGAAGCACCTCCTTAAGTTTCTTTGTGACGTTTCTCGAAAGAACGTTTTGTGGAAGTAAAAGAGAATCGCTACGTCGTTGGTCAAGGGACGAGAGGATGAGTGAGTGAAAGGGTAAGGGCGTGGATAATAGATCGAAGAATCATCGGAGAATATTATGGGAGATATAATAGTATACATACATACGTACATACATGTATATAATGTATATATATATATATATATATACTCTTCTCTCTTGCGGCCGCTCTTCTTCCCACCTTCCAGGTGGTCGCTGCTTTCCATCATGTGAAGCGTTCAACGTTTGCTCGCTGGACCGTACCATTTAATCTAGATTTCGTGCGTGAAGAAACTAGACGTAGAGGTGAAAGAAAGAAAATATAAATAAAGTAATCGTAAGAGATCTTCTTGTCTTATAGAAAAAAAAACAAAAAAAAAAAACAAAAAAAAAATCGAATTTTCAAATAAATTAAAGGGGGGGAAAAAAAAAGAAGAAAAAAAGAAACAAAAGAAATACACAAATTCATTTGCAAATTAATCCTACGTACTATATTATCTTTATTTAGAACTATCGATCGAAGCTTCATTTAATTAACAAAATAAATAAATAAAAAAACAATTCGATTGAAAGAATTATATTCATAAAAATATATATTTATTCTCCTTTAAATGATACATACGATATGCTATAATTCAAATTAGAAAATATCCATTCAATATCATTACAATCTAAAGAGTATTGACTATTAATTAATCTACAACGTTTATTTTTATGTTATGAAAACAAAAAGAGAAACAAAAATGTTGTTCTTATTTTTCTTTTTTTTCTTTCTTTTTTTTTTTTTTATTTTTATTTTTTTTTTTTTTAAATAAACAAGACTTTTGAAAAGTATATCATACAGTAGTATAAACAACGTCATTCTTCTAACTATTTAAAGCATCACGAGGATTTCTCTCTAACTCGATATATCCACAACGTTACGCTCACAGTCATCCGTATATATCCGATACATTCCACGGGCGACTTCCGTCATTGTTCTTCCGTCCCGTAGAAACATAAGTTCCGTAGTATACATGTACATACATATACGTATGAACGTATATCACAATACAATTCTCTCTCTCTCTTTCTCTCTCTCTCAATCTCACTCTCTCTCACTCTCTCTCTCTCTCTTTCTCTCTATCTCTTAGTTTCTACCTCCTGGGGATTTTAAATGGATTTCGAAGGAAGGGGTGCGGCAAGAATTAAATGCCAACTAGACGGAGACAGTGTATACGGGCGGGCGCGCGCGCGCACCACGAAATATCAGGGGTTGCACGAAGTAAAAGAGAAAGAGAAAGAGAAAGAGAGAAAGAGAGAGAAAGAGAGAGAGAGAGAGAGAGAGAGAGAGAAGATAGGAGAAGAGAGAAACGGTACCGATAGAGGGTGAGTAAGAGAGAGAAAGACAAAGACAGAGAGAAAACAGTAGGTTGCAACAGCTTGCCCATAGTTCAACGCCGGTGGAGTTCCGTGCTTGCCGTGAATTTCAATGCGGTTTACACGCCGGGGCCATATTCTTCGAGCTGTAAATTGCTCGTCCAAGCGAATCACATTCGTTTCCTGTCTCTCCCTGTATCTCTTCCACTTTGTTTCTCTCTCTCTCTCTCTCTCTCTCTCTCTCTCTCTCTCCTTTGTTTGATTTCTATCTCTATCTACGTTAGTTCGTCTTTTCTCTCTCTCTCTCTCTCTCTCTCACTCTCTCTCTCTCATTCTCTCCTCCTTGCAAGATCGAGCACTTTAATCATTCCGTAAATCCGACTCTGAGCTTGGACAAATGTCGTGTTTAGACGAATGTTAGGTACGATAAGCCGGTCCAGAAGCATATCGGTTTTTCTTCTTCTTTTTGTTCTTTTTCTTCTTCTTCTTCTTCTTCTTCTTCTTCTTCTTCTTCTTCTTCGCCTTTTTTGTTTTCACTTGAAAGGTATATAGTACAAGAGGAAATAAGAAAGATTAATTGTTTCTTTATTTTCTTTTTTTTTTCTTTTGTTTTTTTTTGATCAGAACACAACACACAACACACATAAACACACATATACGCCCACACGCACAAGCAGACATACAAATGAAAAATTAACGTTACGAATAATATGATTTTGAAAAATCTTGGAGAATGAACATACATAAGTGCCGTTATGGTTGACCGATCCAGGGCCAATATCTCGTATAGATGGATTTACGACATTTATCTTCGTACTTGAGCTGAATTTTACGTTTTCCTTCCGGCTCTTGTCGGATATCTATCTAAGCACGTTTACGCGTCATCTATCATTTTACAGTTCGCCCGTCTCAAGCCACACACACATATTATAACAACTTCATAGTCTTCTTCTATGTCCTACAGGATGATCCAGTCTACCGGAAATACGATTATAAGGAAGAAAAATTTGTGACTTTACGTTACCATTGAAGCTTCGGGTTTTATCTTAATTGGACGATATCAGAGCTCTTTTGATTTTTTTATACAAACTAAACCAACGTCGATATGACATAAAGGAAGAAGAAGGAGAAGAAGAAGAAAAAATGAAAGAAAAAAAAAGAAAAGAAAATAAAAATAAAAGAAAATAGCTGGTAATTTGATTTAAAGAAAAATTTAATTAACTCAAAACGGACGTAGAACGAGAATGTCGTTAATGGAAATCGATGCAGGTGAAAGTTAATTGTAATGTACGTTTCTCGTTTCGTATTGTTAGATCCAGTTCATAGTCACCCTTCCGTCCTTCCTCCCTCTTTCCTATTTTCTCTCTCTCTCCCTCTCTCTCTCTCTCTCTCTCTCTCTCGCTCTCTTTCTTTCTTTCTTTCTTGTCCTCTCTTAGAAATTAAACTTGGTATCATAGATCACTAAACAAATAGATCCTTCCTCTTTTCTCTCTAACAAGTGTACACACGTAGACAATGGCTTACCGTGAAGAGTATTACCCAGTGATAGAACGAAGATCAAACGTTGAAACAAATCGATCTATCGATCGATCGATCGATCAGTCAATCGTTCATTCGTTCGTTCGTTCGTTCGTTCGTACGAATTCAAATGATTCCTCCAAATCAAATAATCAACATTCTAATTTTGTCGCGAATAATAGTAGTATCGTAGAATGTCTAATCTGATCGTAGAATAAAAGAGGAAGAAAAAGAAAAAGAAGAAGAAAAAAATCCTCTTAGTTACTTCATACCTTGGTAAAAGAACTGTTACATAAAAAGAAAGGTAGGCTCAGCCTGTTTCGTGCAAACAAATCGCTCTTTCGGCTGAACGAACGAACGAACCGGTTCTCGCACTCATCGTCAAATCCCACGCAACTAATTCTCACCTTTTCTTTTTTTCCCTCATCAAATTCTTTCGGAGATTACCAAAACGATACCTTTGAACGGCTTTATTATACCGTACGATATTAATATCATTGAAACATCATGAAAGTCGAGGAATTATTAATTTTTCACTGATACAATGAATAATCCAAATAATATTATAGATATTTAAATATCAATCGATCGTGTACCGTTAGAAAAATCTCAAGAATTTTAACAGGAAATCAAGATATTCATTCGTCGCGAATCAAACGATACGTTTCTAGTTGTCGATATCCTGAAACTAACATCCTGAGTTTCTCACTGTCATTTGAATACCTTAATCCATCAGGAAGAGAAGAGAAAAAAAAAGAAGTGAAAGAAGAAGAAAAAGAAGAAGATGTAGATAGGAATAAAAGTATAGAGAAAGAGAGAGAGAAAGAGAGAGAGAGAAAGGTGTATATATATATATATATATATATACATAAAGATTACGTGGTTGGCCCAATGACTAGAATCGAGCCACGCCTAAGCAAGCTCTTATGCTTTCACAAGAATATTAATGGGTCGTTCGGTGTGAGAGAAGCTTTACTTGGACGAGTCGATCAGAAGTATACGCGTGGTTATATACCACGAAGAGGGGAGAAAGAAGCGTGGCGGCTTTGGGATGGAGGAGGCTTTCTCGCTACCGCAGGAGAAGAGAAACGTAGCCGTGGGCTGAACAGGTTGTCCTCGTCCTCTACCACCTCAACCTCCTTCTCCTCCTCTTTCTCCTCCTCCTTCTCTTCCTCCTCCTTCTCCTCCTCCTACTCCTTCTACTTTTCTTCCTTCTTGTCTTTCCTTGCTCTTGCTATCCTGCGGCTAAAGCCCTCTACTCTCTTTCTCTCTCTCCCTCTCTCTCTCTCTCTTTCTCTCTCTTTCTCTTAGTAGCAGGTCGAGATGGTAAAAGGTACGGTAGGAAAGGAGCAAGAGCGAGATAGAACAAGAGTAGAGAAGAAAAATATTAAAGGGAAAAACAAAAGCCGAAAGAATATCCAGGTAGACCCTTTGTTCCCTGTGTTTCGAAATTAATGGTTGGTGCCTCCGCTGGGACCCTCGAGGAGAAGACGATCATTTAATTGAGTCGAAGCCGTGCACGGCTCGCTGTTTCCTCGCCCATTTTACGTCCAGGACATTATACTCTTCTTTTGCTTCTCTTTTTTCTTCCTCTCTCTCTCTCTCTATCTATCTATCTATCTATCTATCTATCTATCTATCTACCTATCTCTCTTTTTTACTCTTATACCTTCCGCAACTTTTCTCTCGACTTCTCTTACATCGGCACTACCACCTTCGCATCTTCCTTTTCCTTCATTTTTCTCATTTTGTTGAGAAACAATGTCTCTTGATACCTCTTATATAGAAAAAGACAAGGAAAGAGAAAGAGAGAAAAAGGACATGCGGCAAAGACGAATTTACGCCGGTCTACATTGCAGCTGCCGTTAAACAAATTTTCCGGTCCATTCCCACGGTAGTCGAGCATACAGATTTGTTTTGATAAAGGCTTCACGGGCGCGAGAGCATGCGAGAGAGTGGTCTCTTTCTTTCTTTCTTTCTTTCTTTCTTTATCTCCCTCTTTCTCTCTCTCTCTCTCTCTCTCTCTCTCTCTCTCTCTCTCTTCTTTTCTCTTTCTCTTTCTAGGTGCACGCGGCCGTGATTTATGGCAGTGCTGATGGATCTGCCAGCGGACAAACGACTCGATCTTAAGAGGAAAACGGAATCTCGGGGGCGACCACTTGATCTATAGTTTCGTGCCTGAGTATACTTTTTGGTACGAACAAATCTATTTGGGCTTTCTTTGCGTGCGACCGACGAAATTCGTGATCTCTAGACGAAATACAATTCGAGTATTTATTCGTCTATTAGATGTCTCTCAGAGTGATATATACATATATATATATAAAAAATGTCTCGGAAATAATATTTGCCTTTTGCAAAAAATTAGATTAGATTAGAGAAGATTTTTTTTTATTTTTTTTTCTTTATTTAATACTTTTTATCGCTATCGAAACGATAAGTTTTATTTTTCATTATTAAAATAGTTATGATATAAAATATGTTATAACAAATTTGTAAAATTATAAACGCTTTAACATACTTTGTCCATTCATATAACATTGTATCTGTTGTATAATAACATAAGCACGTTCTTGATGGATAATATTTATGACCTTGATCGTCAATGTTGAATGACATAAATGATTTACGCGTATACGCTCAGTTTGTCTACTGTGTCCGTACAGGTGTTTCATTATTCAACAAATAGCGATATACACTGAATTATTTAAATCAGTATACGGGCTGGAATTATGATTATGGTGACATCGATTTACTTCTCGCCATTAGTCTATTGTACATTGTACATATACAATTAATATGTTTTTTTATTTTACAATTATTTTTCTCTTTTTCTTCCTTTCTTTCTTTTTTTACGTGATTACAAATTTCCTGTTTTTCAATCGACAATTTATTTTCTCTCTCTCTCTCTCTCTCTCTCTCTCTCTCTCTCTCTCTCTCTCTCTTACTGTTTTGTTTCAGAAAATAAAATCATTAACTCGAAACTTTTCATCGTGGACATTTTATTTTTATTTATCACGATTGGTAAGTATAGCGAATTGGTAACTTGAAGGCTCGCATCGTTGAACAAATGAAATGTAAACGAAATCGTTGATCGATCGGCATAGAAACACACTGTGGACCCACCGAGAATTGAAACCCGGAAGGAAAAGTAAATCGATTTAGGTACGAGTTACTCTTGTTACCTGTGATTTGGCTCTTCGAAAATGTATAAAATTCGGGAAAAAAAGAGAGAGAGAGAGAGAGAGAGAGAGAGAGAGATGAGATTGAATAGTACAAGTACAAGGGGAAAGAATGGAAAACAAAAAATTTCACTTAATTTTTTGTTATGCTCAATCGCACGAAAACGTTTCATATTAAACAAAATTCATTCTTTCTCTCTCTCTCTTTCTCTCTCTCTCTCTTTCTGATTTTAAACTATTCTCTATCCATGTGGTATAAAAATCGATCGTTACAACGCATTCATCAGAAATTCTACGTATCCTATGTATAAACGCACGTTACTCGATGAGTCGAGATAATCGAAACTCCACCGCAACGAACGAGTTCGCCGACGTATTCCAGAAGTGCTAGCCGTGTTCGAGTACAACGGAATTTTCGTCGATTTTACGATCGTTTTACGAAAGTATCGGATGAATTATACCTTTTCGACGATAAAATAAAGAAAGCAAAAAAGAAAAAAAAAAAAAAAAAAAAAAAAAAAAAAAAAAGAAAAAAAGAAATAAAAAAAAGAAGAAAAAAGAAAAATGAGAGCAAAATTCGAAATTACAATTTCTCTGTAGAAAAGGATGGTTAGAATTTTTTAAAATTTTTGAATTGGTTAAAATTTTGAAAAAAAAAAAAAAAAAAAGAGAAAAGAAAAAAAAACTATTATATACTCTCTTCGAAAGAAAAATTCCACGCTATCTTTTCCAATTTCAATATGTTCCAATGATATTTCTTTTCAACTTTATCTTTATCACGATTTCTAAAAGTTAACAAGTTAAAGTGTAGATCAGGCAATAGTTCGAGATTTCTAACGGCAATAAAAAGATCATTAGGAACGGGAATACGCAAAAGGAGTACCACTGAGTTTTAAAACCGCTAAATTACTTGAAGCAAGCAAATCGAGTGCCGATCGAAATCCATGGTGAAGAAAATCTAAAAAGAAAAAAAAAAAAAAAAGAAAAGAAAAAAGGAAAAGGTAAAGAAAAAGAAAAGAGAAATAGGGAAAGAGATTGAGAAAGAAAACAAATAGGGAGAGAGATTGAGAAAGGAAAAAAAAAAAAAAAAGGGAAAGGAAGTAGGACATAGTAGATCAAAGAGATTTGTTAAATCAGCACGTAAAAAGGCATTGTAGAAAGGTATTTGATTGTATTAAAAGAAGAGATAATCGAATCCTCTTTCGTGGCTTCTAAACGTAAGATACTTTTCTAAACAAGGAAATCTCTCATTTGGCGATAAATCGGTGAACTCTGTGAGAGAGGCGTGAGCGTGGCCCGTGCGATTCAATTACCCTTGGTTGGCCGTTCGCTAAATAATACATTCCAATTTTCCAAGGATATTAACCCCCTCGAATGGTGAGGCCGACACGAGCGCATAACCAAAGTTGGTCCAGTGAATAAATGATTTTGTTGAGGTATGCGCGTGCGCAAGTTCTCTCTCTCTCTCTCTCTCTCTCTCTCTCTCTCTATCTATCTATCTATCTTTCCTCTCTTTCTAGGATTTGCGTTCGTATGCAGAATTTGCGACGGGAAGGGTCCAGCAACGTCAAGTGAATTAGTTTCTAGCGTTTCCTAATTTAACGCCGAGCATAAGAGCACCGTGCACTCGAGTACCTAACCACAACGAGAACCAATACGTTCCACGTCCTTTATTTTGCGTTTCAGTTTATACGCGCAAGACTTTTCGGATGCTTGCTGCAACGAGAGAGAGAGAGAGAGAGAGAGAGAGAGAGAGAGAGAGAGAGAGAGAGACAAAATTTGGTTTCTCGGTAAAGACCGATAATAAATCTTCGCTTAATTCGCAGTCCCATAGTGTCGTTCAAATGGAAATTACGCGAACGAAATCGATAATCGATCCTCGATCGATGATAAACAAGAAACGTTACAATGTAACAAGTGGGACAGATAATTGATGCGCGATCAGTCACGAATCGCAAACGCGTTTGGGTGATTAATGCGCGAACAGTTACAGATTACGGGATTTTCTCTGCATATATATGTGTGCGTCTGTGTGTATATATATATATATATATATATATATATATATATATATATATATATATATATATATATATATATATATATACATGCATCTATATATGTATGTGAGAGTCATCTATGCTCGTACATATTCGTTTAAAACTTCTCTGATCGTTTTATACATAGAATAACGAACGAGTACCAGATTGACTCCTAATCTAAAACTTTTTTACCATTTTCGATTCGACCGTACGACTAATCAATAGATTACATCGTACAACAGATTTTTAATACGCTTTTATTACACAATTATAGACAGGTAACATTCTTTCTCTTTCTCTCTTTAGATTCATAGTTAAAACTTTTCATTCATTCGACTTTCAATCGGGTCCACGTGTAATTACGGCACTGGCAATTTAAAATTTTACATTTTAATCTTTCGAAAAACACACGGCGCATTATTCGACGCGTTATTGCTCCATTCTCTTTGACGTCCCTATTTGTTCGAAAACATTAATGAATATTGGAAAAAATAAAACCATCTGTACGTGGCTTTTCGTTCGATGATACAAACGTTTTAATAATCATCGTTTCTCCAAAAGGGGATAAAGAGAAAATGAAAAATGCGTCACTTTATTTTAACTACATTTCAAGATATTTTTTTTTCTTCCTTTTTTTCTTTTTTTTTTTTTTTACTTTTTTTTCAAGATATTTTAACTTCATTTTTCAATACTCTCGTGATATTTACTGTACTAATTGCCAATTAGAAAATTGCACTTTCCCTTCAAGTTCTTATTCCCTTCACGTGATTGATAAAAACGAAAGAGACAAATCAGATATATTGTATTTGTATGTGTGTGTGTGTGTGTGTGTGTGTGTGTGTGTGCAACTCTCTTTCTTTCTCTCTCTCTCTCTCTCTCTCTCTCTCTCTCTCTCTCTCTCTCTCTCTCTCTCTCTCTCTCTCTCTCTCTCTATCTCTTTCCTTTCTTTTTATTATTTTCTGAAAGTTTTCTCTCGGAGATGAAAAAGGAAAAAGGAAAAAGTAAGAAAGCCAAGCACGTTATAAGAAAATGATGGATCACGGTAAATCTTCTGCCAAAAAGTATCGCGAAAAGCTAGACAAAGTAAGTAAGTAAAGGCATAGGAGGTGTGGGAGGATGAGTATCGAGTTACATAGGGAGTTGCAAGGGGGTGACAAGAAGACCTCTTAACCGTCGACTTTATGGCTTCGTCATTCAGAGAATATACGCCAAAAGGTAAACGTTTATTTAGAAGATATCATCTTGGCCTTTCGAGAGTAGCCTGCAGAATTCTCTTTCTCTCTCGCTCTCCCTCTCTCTCTCTCTCTCTCTCTTTTTATCTCTCTTTCCCACTCACGCTTCCTCTTTTTTTCTTTGGACGAGCCGATCTCTGCCCGCGTGTCGTAAGTAATCCGAAGGAGAATGTTTACCAGAGAAAGGGGCGCGATCGTAGATCGCATCTAATCCGCCTATGAATCGCAATTCTTTTTCTTTTTCTTTTCTTTACGTTGCTAACCTTTCAAAGGAAAAGAGAGAGAAAGAAAATGGCCTTTTCAGACTTTTAGCAAATACAAGAGATCTTTATAAAAAAGAATTACCATGTAGATAACTTTCTTTTGTTAGCGATTAAAAAAAAGAAGTATCACGTTTAATACGATTTTTACAAATATATATATATATATATATATATATATATATATATATATATGTGTATACCTTTCTTATCTTTATTTACATTATTAATTACAGATTCTTATCGATGCTAATCCGAATTAAATTAGTTTCTCTAAAGACGAAAAAAAAATCGTTGGAATTTATTCTAAAAAGTAGAGAATGAATCATTAAAGAAAATTATAATAATACTTTGAGAAATTTTATTTTATCGTTAAAGAAAAAGATATAGGATAGATGATATTTAAGAGAGAGAAATTGGTAACACGATGAGGTCATGTACATAGACATACTCGAAGAATTCCAAAAGTAGATATCGTTAAAATTACGTTGCTCGCAAGTTGCAACAAGTTTAGCTTATCGCGTGGCCGCCGGACATCTGGTGAATTTAACTATAAGGTTTTAACATTGAGAGCTTACTTGCTACGCATAGAAACGAACGAACGCTAGAACGAACGAACGCACACTTGAATTCGCCTTAAAACGATCGAGACTGTACAAGCTGTTGCTATCGTGGAATATAGCCAATACAGAGAAAATCACATACATATATATGTATATATATATATATATATATATATATATATGTGTGTATACATATGTATGTATGTATGTATGTATGTATGTATGTATGTATGTATGTATGTATGTATGTATGTATGTATGTATGCACGTAACACATACATACACGCGCGCGCGCACAGATACACACACATATACGAATGAAGATAATGCAGAGAGAAAGGAGAGGTATCACAAGAGAAAAAGTCGAGTAGATATATAAGAGACCTTGTGTAAATAAAAGAGCGAGAAATACCGTTATAGGTGCCTCTGCCAACATCCTCGTTACATGCTCTTGATCTTACCATGTTTTTACATCGAGTTTTCTTACATTTTTCGAAGGCAAAATCAACATGTGATTTTCTTCGAAACTCTTCGAACGATATACAATGTTTATTTAATATTTTTATGATAATACAAATTTATTCAAATTTTATTTAATGATATCATAATTGATTTCTCGGATATATATCATTATATATATAATTTGAATATTTATTATTCATAAGACAAATATTAAAAATTATTAACTCTTTCTTTTATCTATAATGATCTTTAATAAATCTTCTTTAATACTATATTTTCTAATTGAAAATCTTAAGAGTAATCATATAGTACAATTTACCCTGCGTATTCCTTTCTCTCTCTCTCTCTCTCTCTCTCTCTCTCCTCTTCTTTCTCTTTTCTTTCCTAACCCACCGCTTGAATATTAAGTTAATTAGAGGTTACCCCAGACGGATTATAAGAACGAGTCGACTAGTAGTTCTCAAGGTCAAATCTAAGAGTCACCGAGGTGTGACTTGTAGCAACTCGTTTTAAATTGCTTCGTGAGAGGATGATCGAGAACGATATTCGTCGGTCCCCTTTTTACGAGAAGGGGATCATTTTACCTATAGTATAACAGAACACCATCTCATTCCTACTTCTTCTATGCCTAAAGGTATACACCCTCGAATCTTTTTGGAGGTTCCAACGATGCTTCTATAAATATAAGAGGATCATTATTTCGGTTGCGTACGCCGCTGGCACCTGTCGTGTGGCTTCGCTCTTGGAAGGTAGCAGTCTTAGCGAACGGCGCTTAACTCGAAAGGACTAAGGGAGGTTAAAGTGAGGAGAAGGAGGAAGAGAAGGAGAAAGGAGATAGAGGGGAAGAAGGGGCAGGGAGGAAGAGGGGGAGGAAAACGCGGCGACTCCTTCTCTGGAGAAGCTCGAGAGAGACCGGTCCAGGAATCCGGGGCCACGCTTACTCGCCAGTGTCTATCAACCTTCGTGTAAAGATTTTTACTATGGAAAAAGAAATCTTTCAAGAAAAAAATTAAGAGAGAGAGAGAGAGAGAGAGAGAAATAAGATTCATAACGTACATGTTGGTATTTATATATATATATATATATATACGGGCGCGCGAGCATGTATGTATGTGTGTGCTGAAGGATGACGAGTACTTTTCATCTACTTACTTTTTCACGAGTTCTTCGTCTCTCGAGCCATTATATTGCATAAAAAAAACCATGAATTTGAGGACAAATAATACAATACTTGGTCAAGAAAATATATTGAAGGTTTATTTGAAAATCTAATTTATTTGAATAAAGAGATAAAGAAATGTATATATATATATATATATATACATGTATATTGTTTATATATATATATATATATATGTTGTTTAATTTGATGTAATTTTATCGGACATTCATCGTTTGAGAACCGAAGCCTTTTAATGAGAACGTCCGTTCCAGGTGTCCGACGGAATGCACTTTCGACGTATAACTCCGCTTGTCTTAACAAGAAGGCGAACTACTCAACGAAACTTTTCAGTGAAGCCCACCAGAGAATTCTTCGATTTCTTCTTTTCTCTTGCTGCTACGTCTTCGACTTCTCTCTCTCTCTCTCTCTCTCTCTCGCCCTCTCTCTTTTTCTGTCTCTTTTTTCTGAGAATGTTTCTTTTCTCTTTCTCCCTTCTTTTCTTTCTTTCTCTTCTTTCTTTCTTTCTTTCTTTCTTTGCAATTTTTTTCTTCAAAGAATGCTACTTTCTCAGAGTTCTCGCACATTTTTGCCCTTATCAGTAAACGTTACGATCTAGTTTTCAATTGATCTTCGAGATTTCTATTTCTTCATTGTAACAATAATCGAAAATTAAATGGTATATTTTTGTCTAAAAAGAAAATGACGATTTAATAATAGAAATTTTTAATTTTTATTAAAGACAAATGAAAATATTTTATCTGGCATATGAATCGATCGAAATCAAGATTTGTAATATTCATGTTAATTGGCGCACATCGTATTTTTGAATATTTGTGTAATAAATAATGCTACGTTCGAAGTTAACGTTATAATTAATTATAAATTATATCATGTTCATAGCTAAGGAACGTGTTCTTTATCGATAGAATTTTAGTAGAACGGAAGAATCGAAGTTCTTTTACGTAAACTCTGTATAGCTTCGTAAACGAAGGGAACGCTGTCTACTGCAAAACCAGTTATAATATATCGCACGGAAGTCGCCTTTTTGCATCTTATTCTCGCGCTGTCGGCTATTCCAAGTGGATGCGGAAAACTCGACATACATATATACAATCGCAAACAGTAATTCGTTTCTCTATACCGAGATTTTCTTTCATAACGATATATAATAATCCTTAAAAACTAGCCTCTTAAATAATAATTTTCCATTCTCTATAAAATATTTTAATTTGAAATTTTTCACGATAGAAATGATTTAAAATCAATTAATTTTGACAATTTATTATCTCGATGAAGAATTAAATGAATATTTTATAAAAAAAAAAAAAAAAAAAAAAAAAAAAAAAAAACCACCGTCATTTTGTTTACATAACACTTTTATAATAACAAAATTGTCAAATTGTTTGTGAAAAATTTTCTAACGATAAGAACGAACGTTATATCAAAAATGAGAAGATAAAAACAACCTTATCATCGTATCCAATGGATTGAACTAAGGTGCCGCTGTAACTCAATGTCTTTTTGTTTGAAATACCAAAGAAATTATGTCGCAAATACGAGCAACTCAAATTGGATCGTCGATCATACTACGAATTCCTCGTGATCGAGAAAGACGATCGAGAAAAGTCAATTTTCTTTGTAGTAGGTGTACTGGTCGGTACGTTTATGGTTTGTTAGTGCGAGTGCATTCCCCCTTGATGCTCTGCACAGAGACGTAATAGACGGCGAGACGAGATCGAGAAGGATTGGCGGCCTGATTACGGTCGACGAACATAATGGAAGTGAATGTTTCGATATCTCTATGTCTTTTATCTCGCCGCAGAAAAAAAAAAGAAAAAGAAAACAAAACTTCATTGAAATAATCCGCACAATTAGAGATTTATAACATGAATGTTCGTAAAATCAATCTTGCAAATAAGAGAAAATAAAATAAAAAATATAATTAAATTCATAGAATATATTTGCTCAATAATGGGGAAACCCATTTATTATGATTTCTTTGAATGTAATATTATCGAATTGAATCATACCAATTTATTATTTATTATCTTCATCGATTAACTTGGAATGTTATTTAATTTATTATTACGTTATCATTAGTAGAGAAAGAAGAAACGTGAATTTTGTAAAAAAAAGAAAAAAAAAAAAGAATAGAAAAACTAGTCATCGTAAAAATAGTAATAATTCTCTCGAGAAAAACAAGTCTCTCGATAATCTATCAAGCTGTCTATTTTTTTATTTTTTTTTTTTTTTTTTATTTCAGAAGCAATATGAGTTAATCGTAAAGGTAGACCCGTCTTTTGATGAACGCCGTAGACCGTTTTCACGGATCGTCCCTTTCGAATCGTTGCGTCACGCTGAATCGTAATCGCAGGTCAGGTGAGTTGAGAAGAGTTAAAAATCATCCTGTGTGTATCTATATAACCTGCGTGACGATATCAATTAACACGTAAAAAGTGGATTTATCGTGGACACGAAAGCACAGTTTACGTTGCTGATCATATTGCTAAAGTTTCCTCGATACCATTGTTGGCAATGTTTGAAGAGTCAAACGCTTTCGTGCATTTGTATTACGATAACTCGAGTTTTATACGATGGATAACAGTTTACTACGATGTTAATTCTCAGCCAAGCATACTTTCTAGTTTGCCTTGTAAACATCAGGAAGAGAGATCGATAGAGAATGCCTAGTAATTTAAGAATTATCAGAGACCCGATCATGTTCTTTCGTTTTAACATCTTTCTATGAAAGATACACATAGATAGACAAAATCGATATAATTAAATATATTGTGGTTAAGATTGAGCACAAACTTATCGAGTATTATCTAATGAACATAACACTTCTCGTTAATTCGAGATTGTGTTGGAATATATAGACGTTGTAAAAGATTAATTGTTAACGATAACTTAATTTTACACTTTTATCTTATCTTCATACTTTTCGTTAATATTTTCATTTATCATTTATTATATACGGATAACTAATATTCGAAATAATTTTTTTCATTTGTACGATTGACTGCTTTTCTATGGAAATAATATACAGTATGGTATAGGTACCTACAAAATTACCAGTCCCTCGTAAAACCATTGATTATGTTGGATCATTAGGAACATTGTAAGAACGTCCGACGTAAAATCGAAGGAGAAACGTCAAGGAGAAGAAAATACGATAACACACGCTATCTTCGCATTATCGTTATTTATTTCATTATTTTCCATTCGAACGAGAAGAAAAGAAAGATCCTTTTGTTTTTTCGTAAAAAAGAAAGAATACATTGGAATAGCCGATAAACGCAAATCTAATCTTCTCGTTTCCAAAAAGACTTCATTATTACCTGACAATTTTAACGAGCTCTTTAATAGTCATCATCATTGATTCAGTCGTCTTTCAAACGATATAGTCTATCTTTCTCTCTCTCTCTCTCTCTCTCTCTCTCTCTCTCTCTCCTTCTTCCTCTTAACTACGTATCTTTCAACGATTACCAATCTTCATAAACGAGAGATTCCTCGAGAACATTTAATTCATCGGTTTATTCAAGAATCCCTAAAATGGATCCTCCTTGTGAAACTTGCTAATTATCGCTAAATATCGTTTAAAAAAAAAAAAAAAAAAAAAAGAAAAAAAAGAGAAACACGTTATCTTGCCCTCGTAAAATAAATATTAACAATTTCTTAAATCGTATCGACGAACAACTTAAAAATTAGATAATAATTCGTTTTCAATGAGTAATAAAAAAAAAAAAAAAAAAAAAAGAAATAAGAAGAAGAAAAGAAGAAAGAAAAGACGAGAAAAGATGAATATATAAGAGTTGCGAGCTAAGAAATGATTTCTAATGCTACGTACAATTTAATTGCATTCGTCGTCGTTTATTAATTGTCGTCGTCGTCTTCGTCTCCGTCATCGAAGGAGAAGGAGAAAGAGAAAATGGTGGAAGAGGGTGAAGGGGTGACTGGCCGCTTAAAGGTTAATTCGTAGCTAAGACATTTTAATGAGTACGAGTGCTTTGGGCAACAGCAGCGCCGTCATGGTTCTCCACTCTACTACAGAATGTAAACTTTCCTTTGACGTTCTCTGTGTAAATTAGGAAACAAGTAATCTTACCTAGTATCTTCATGATTTACACAGGAACGGTCAAAGGAAACTTACAACGACTTCGACGATCCCCACTTCCTCCCTCTCTTCCTCTCTCTCTTCCTCTCTCTCTTCCTCTCTCTCTCTCTCTCTCTTCCTTTCTCTCTCCTTCTCTCTCTCTCTTTCTCTACATATGTATATATTACTATCCTTATGGTTTTATCGAACCGTAGTTTCCAACTTCGTTCGTTTCCAAAATGAATCTTATCGAAGAACAATCGTTTTTTTCCTTTTTTATTTTTATTTATTTTCCAAACTTACAAATCAGGAAAAAACATAACTCGAAGTTAAAAAAAAAAGAGTAAGAAAGAGAGCGAGAGAGAGAGAGAGAGAGAGAGAGAGGGAGAGAGAGAGAGAAAGAGTATGACAAGGATTATTCCTAAAAGTGAATTTTCTCGAACGGACAATTTAGTCCTTCCGAGAGAGAACATAAACTCGCTAGAAAGAGCGGCACTTTTCGCAAGGCATTATTGCATTTCGCGGTGTTTTCCAGCAGGAAAGTTATCCACTTCACCTTTCTCGGTAGCCAAAAGGACTTTATTCGATTCCATTCTCGTTAGGTCTTTTACTCTCTCAGCGCACGATTAAAGGGGATGAGATTTCTTGAAACGAAGAACAGATGGATGCACCGGTGGCGTGAAGATAGTTTCTTTTTTTTTTTTTCTTTCCTTTTTCTTTCTATTTCTTTTCCTTTTTAGTTTTTTCTCTTTTTCGCTTTTAATTCATTTCTTTTTTTTTTTGTTTTTTTTCTTTCTCATCTTCCTCTTCCTCCTTTTCCTCTTCTTCCTCTTCTTCTCTTCTCTTTTTGAACCCGTGGTCACAAAGAAACGCAAATGCAAGAGGAATGCTTGTTGGATACGATTCGCTGCATCTAATAATAATTCGACGTCTTTTTCGAGAGCAACAGGTCTCCTTATTCGTGAGCATTTTCCGACAAACGCTCGTTTTCCTTTTTTTTTTTTTCTATTTCTATCTTCGTCTCTCTCTCTCTCTCTCTTTCTCTCTTCTCCATATATATACATATGTACTTACATACATACATATTATATATATATATATATATACACACACATACATATAACGTTCGAAGTCGAATTCAATCGGATACGCTCGCGACACTGCTCTCTTTACGTTGCATCGTGCGAGCGTGCTCGACGCATCCGTTAACAGTAATAACTCGAAAATTCTTCGGGGTGCAACAGGTAGAACGATCTTTTCATCGATCGAACTTTTACACGACTTTTATGACGAATAAACGAATATATATACGTGGGTGTGTGTGTATATGTATATATATCGCATGTGTATATCGATCTATATATGTGTATATATATATATATATATATCGAATTATTTGAAGAATATAATTTGAAATGATTTTAGTTACAAAAGTAAATAAGTGATAATTAAAAATATACCATTTGTTTCTTTATTTGCAATGATATTAAACAGAAAAAGAATTGCTCTATATGTAGAAATCAATATGATTTGAAATGTTAAATGATGTTCATTACATAATGATAAATAATTGAGAAAATTATTTAAAAAAAAAAAAATTCAACTTGTTAGTATGTACTAAAATCATTGCTATCATGAAACAGTAATTATCAGTCGTTGATTTAACGTCACTCTGGTTTTAACTTTTTACGTAACATAATTCTAATTTTTTCTACTTATTTCGATCGTCTCTATACACCCGCGGGAAGGTGTATAACGAGCCGCAGTGTGCTTCAATTAAGCGTGAGAAAAAGTAAGGGTGGAAGGCAAAGATTAATAGCCGTTCGTTATTTCACTCCATTTTCGTTACTCCAGGCACACGTTCCTCAAGTATTTAAATATTCAATTTAATAACCTTTCTAAACGCTAATTCCACTTTCGAGATAAGAAATGATAATAAAATAAAATAGAAAAAAAAAGAGAGAGAGAGAGAGAAAGAGAGAGTTTTCTTTTTAAAAGATCAATAATAAAATTGAACTATAAAGATCAATGAAAAACTTTTTCAAAGTGTTTTTATATTGTACAAAACTGACTAAAGAAACACCATAACTTTATAATATCTACTACTACTATACGTAACTTAACGAGTATAAAGGACAAGATTTTTCTTTTAATCCCTTTTTCCCAAGGAATTTAACTTCGTACCATAGTCATTATGCATCGTGAAAAAAGTAATCTAAATTTATAGACCGTCGTTATTCGACTCCCGACCTTTCAACTAAGAAAACCTTGTCTTTCTTTCTCTTTAACAAGTTATATACCATATTATAATCTTGTGACCAGAACATTTCTCACCGGCCATAGTATCGAAATAATTTTTCATTTAATAATTTTAATAAAAATAATATCAATGATATTAAATGAATACAAAATTAATTAATTCGTTCAACAATAATTATTGATTCTTAATATTTATAATATATATATAAACATATAAATATATAAACATATAAATATATACAATATATATATATATATATATATATATATATATATATATATAATGTATGTACATATATAATTGAGATGAGATGCCATTAACATGTAGGTATCTATCAAAGTTTGATAATGTTAAACGAGATAAGCAAAAACGAATTTTCATAGTATTTTACAATATCTCTCTCTTCCATTTTTCTTTTCTTTTTTTTCTTTTTTTTTTTTTTTTTTTTTCTTTCTTTTTTGTTTAATCGATAAATAACAGCAGCTCGTATTGTCCATAATTTTCCAACATATTTCATACTTCCATTAAATCGTAACGTTGTCACCATAATAAAATGGCTCGTCGTCTCTTATAATCTCCAGTTCGTATACAGGCTTGTATTCTAGCGAAAAGTCAACAGACGCCTCGCTCTGGGATTATTTTATTACGGCTAAATCGGCTCGTATCCACGATAGATATTATGCGTATAGGGATTGCAGAGAGACAGTACGTACATATACGTACATATATACGAGAGAAAGAGAGAGAGAGAGAGAGAGAGAGAGAGAGAGAAAGAGAGAGAGAGGGAGATAGGAGATGTGCAATAATTTACGATTAACGTGAAAACCAGTAATTGAGCGCACGCCGGTACGCTAGCCGCAAAATTTTGCGAGACGTACGAGCACGATGAAATATACGAACGTGTCTATATGTATAATACTAGTCGCATGCGAAAAGTCGACTTGGATAATCCTCTGACATGTTCGTGTTCGATACATTCGAGATAAAATTTGAGAACTGTATATATAAATGTATATATACATATATACGCGTGTATATATATTTCTATACATATATATATATATATATATATTGTATTATATTTCGATATATAGCTACATATAATTAGAATATATATATTTCTCGTTTATATTATATATTCGATCAATATGTTTGAATTTATTTAAAGAATTCTCATTGCAATTTTCTATTAACGTTAATTTAACTCATTTAATTAAACACACGTAATTAATGTAATACAATTTATTTTTTTAATAATATATAACATATTATATATATATATATATATATATATATATATATAATTTTAGATAAACAGATTCTTCCTTATTCTAAAAGTATCGTTATATCAGATGTTATAAAAAAAAAAAAAAAAAAAAAAAAAGAAAAAAAAAGAAAAAAGAAGAGAGAAAAAGAAAATCTCTTCCAATAAGATTCTGTTATCCTTCGTTATTATCATACTTATTATTAAGTAATTAACTTCGTACACCGATTGGTTTTCGTAATGGAAAGTAATAAAGAACGCTGCCGTGGTAGGATTAACCTCGAGCTAATAGATAGGATAGACAGGATTTTTCGCGGTCTGCCGTCGGCCAACGATTACGCGGCTTACGCTGTGTAAACGCCGTGGCCGTCGTTTTGACGTCGTTAAAAGGTAAAACGGGATATGCACCGCGACCTCGACCACATCCACAACGCGCATTTTGATCGTCAAGTGGATTTGTCGAGTCCTATTCGAGTTAGTTCAAGCTAACAATGCCCACTTTCCCGATCAATTTTTCTCTTCCATGTGTTTTTTTTTTTTTTTTGTTTATTTTTCAATTCTTTTTTTTTTTCTTTTTTTTTTTCAAACAAATCTACAAATCCTAGTCGATTTTTTTCTTTCTCGCGTTCACTATAATTTTACGAATTATTATAATAAATTAAATATTTCTCCCTCTCTCTCTCTCTCTCTCTCTCTCTCTCTCTCTCTATCTTGCGAAATATAAAATCGTATAAAATATAAATTATATTATAACAGTGAAAATATTTTTCTTTTATCATTTTACTATTTACAAATTTATCATTTATATATTTACATATAATATCGGCAATATTTATTTATTAGGTCAACGATAAAAGTTATCTGTAT